>NW_019417659.1:27574-61502 GCF_000390285.2 Anoplophora glabripennis | reverse complement strand
GAAAGCAATACTTATGTTTTTTACCTGTTTAAAATGCCAGCACGAGTAAAACAGCATTCATCCGTCCAGAGCACTTTGTTAATAAAGTTCTGCTGCACTTAGGAACCAATTGCAAAATTCAAGACGATTGGGGAAATCAGCTGCTTCTAAAGCTTGAACTTTTTGAAAATGTGTTATGTTAACTCCTTTGCGGGAAAAATGCGGGAGAAATGGAGATTTGAATAAACGCTTCAAATTGTTAGGTAATGGTTTTGTAACCGTGTGTATTTTGTATATTTGGGTATTTAGTGTGCCGACTTTTTTATTTGATAAAATACAGTGTGCCTACAAACCTCTGCTTTATTTATTTTCTTTCAACGAAAGTTGACTTCGAGAAGTCAGGCTTGTTAAAACATTTTGCACTAAGTTAATACAATTATTAAAATTAGTTACAATAAAATGCAGCATGATCCTTTATTTACTTGCATTTTATTGGTTTCGGATATGTATCCGTATACTAAAGCGGATTAATTAAATGTGAACCACAGATTATGATGTGAATTTGGCAACGCTGCTCGCTTCAGCTAACGATTTGTTCGTGACATTACGTTACAAAATTTTCCGAGCATCCGTGCATCTGGCAGGGCCGCCCTCTTAGTGGGAGACATAGGTTGATTTCCTTCATTTTTAAAAGTCGAATAAAATTTTTTTTTACGATTTTCTGTCTCTATTAAGCCTCTTCCTGCCTCTTCCGAATACGTGGTTAAAATTAATGACATTATGACTGAATCACCCTGTATACAGAGAGTTACATAGAAATCGGGTTGACAATTATAATTTATATTTAATCGTGCCTAGGTATTTTTCATACAGGTGCCAAAGCCTACTGTGTAAGAGCTGGTGAAGTGACGAAGAAAACAACAGGAGTTTCCAAACACGCAATAAAAAAGAAATAAAAGATGACTATGTTACAATTGTATAAAGAGGTGGCATCATTTTACGAAAATTGTATATTTTCAAATCTACACTACACACTATTTACACCGAACTAAAGAATAAAGTGGGCCTTTCTTCAGCTGACGACAAAAGGTACGTTGAACCTGACGGGATAACAACCAAATCTTGGGGGAATTGTCTTCTTAATGATGATGACAATGTAAATTTAAAACTTCTTATACAAGAAGCTGAAAAAATCTCAAATCTTAAAGTGGCTGAAATAGAATGGGATTTCGATTTAAATTTATTAGATTTATAATTGTTTGCAATAAATATTACAATAAAAATATTTGTTTCATTGGTCAGGTTGGCCGAGTGGTCTAAGGCGCCTTGTTTAAGCCTTGATTTCGTAAAGGAGCATGGGTTCGAATCCCACACCTGACATTTTTTTTTGAAAATTGTATTTGGGGGCTATTTTATTGAAATAAGACAATTAAGGCTTAATAAACCCTTCTATTAATATTTAATATTTACGGATTCATTTCTAGATAACAACCGTTCTTGTCTTCGCTGTTAGCAGTTACTTCTTTTCAAAATAAGAGCTCGAAATATGTTTAGATTTGCAAAAAAAATCTTTAGTCGCATACAATTTTTGTGTTGGGTAGTTCCGTTTCTCCGCCACATTTGAACTGGCACAGGCATATTGCACAAAATCAATACAGCTGTCGCCTTAAAATAACTGAAATGCAGTATAGTGATAAGAATTTATCGCTTCTTCGTCCTCCATTCTATTCCTCCTGTCTTCTCTATGAGCACGCTTTAACCTGATCGCCTTGTAGATACTTTCGATGTCAAACAATATTCTGATTTCTTTTTCCATGCTTAAGAAATATTATACCCATATGTAAATTAATAATAATTAAACTTTTAGGTATAAAATTAGATACATTTCTTACTGAGAACATATTAATTCATGTTAAGCACATATATTTTATCAGGTATATTTTATTTTGTTTGATAATTTTTAATTTACCGCCAGTCCCGTCTAATTAAAGCTTATAACGCATGCCTGTTGCAATTTCAATATATGTTATTTCTATTATTTATTTTTAGTTTTGAATTTTCCGCTAATTCCACTCATATGCTGACATTGATGCAATACCGGATAAGAATGATGTAATGCTGTTTGGAGTTCATTGACCTCCCTTATAGATACGATTTGTGTCGACTTATTGATTTTAAAGTAATTAATAACATGTTCTGCACATATATTTTTGTTCACATATATCTTATTTCTATTATTTTAGATTTTGAATTTACCGCTAATCCCCATGCTGCCGTAGTAGATACTACGCAAGCATTTAAATTTTAATAGGGAGTTTTTGCATAAGGTATTTACGAATACGATAAACGTTAAAAACACGTGACTGAATACCGTATTGACAAATAGCGTGTACTGAATGCTTATAGTTTTTGCATATCGTGTCGTTTATTCGCAATGGTATAGCGTGTCCTAACCTCAATTCTGACGGTTATGCTTTCATTTGATACTTTTGCGGTAAAAGGCAGTCGGCAAGTGAAAGAAAAATGGATGGATTATTATTCGTACACAAAATTACTATCCTAACTGCACGGTAAACTAATACCGTAATCTGGGTTGGATATCGGAATACCGTAACGATAAACGCCAACGGTAACTGTCGCACATGCGCAATGCTCTCTCACGTGACTTTATCGTTTAAGGTATTCTTAAAACCGATATGCAAAAACTCCCTAATGTTACATATATTTTATTTCTTTTGTTAATATTGAATTTTGAATTTACCGCCAATTCCGTCTAATGTAATACATACCTGTATATGCCTTTTCTATTGTTCATCTTTTGATTTTGAATTTACCGCCAATTTTATTGCTGCGCTCTGAATGGTCGAACAAGGTTGAATTTTAAATTTACCGCCAACTGCTGTTTGGAGTTCACTGTCCTCTCTTATCGTGAATCGATTTTAAGTTTACCGACAACCCCACCCTCTCCCCTCCGCCTCCCTCCCATATCTATTGCGCAAGCGTTTAAATTTAGAATTTTGAATTTACCGCCAATTTGTTTGCCGCGCTGATCGAACCTAAATCGAATGATGCAATACCGGATTAGAATGATGTAATGCTGTTTCATTGACTTCCCTTGTCATGATTTATGCTAACGTTGCGATTTTGAAGAAACTAATAAAGGTACTAATTACAAGTATGTTCTGCGCATGCATTAAAATTTTAAAACGTATTTTTTATTTTTGTCCATTTTCTGAACCTCAATCTCAATGGTTGCTCACGTGATCCCAGTCGAATGACACAATACTTTACGTCAAATTTGCACCAGGAATCTGTTATTCAAGTTTGGACAAGCATTTTGGATACACCCTGTATACATATATGTATACCTTAAATGTTTAATCTAGGGTAAATCTAGTAGTACTAAACTAGAGAAATACGTTTACTAAGGAATTTTAATTCTTAACGATAATATATAGTATATTATCATTAAATTAAACTTGAAAATTAATATTCTCAACCTAACATATACATAACAACATAACAAACATTTCGACTTTACAAACCATCAATTTGTAGTAAAACGGTAAATCTTATGTAAATGAATTATTTTCGTTTAAAATAATGTTTATATAAAAAAGCGGTACAATAACTTTATATTTTCCCACAACTTTTTGAAAATAACCGAAATCCTTCATAATTGCATCATTAATTAAATTAGTGATTTAACTTGTTCTATTTTGTTATTTTACTCGTACGACATAGATGTGAGAGAAAAGCGTCTGAGTTGAAATAAAAACTAAATAGGTATCTGGAATTATTATTATTTTTTCTCCATTTTTAGTCCAAAGCTCAGTGATCTTAAGGTTTTACTTATATCATGTTTAAGAGAAAAAATCAGCAATGAAAAAATATTCTTCATCTCTCCTACTACTACCTAACAATTCTTTAAGTAAACGCAACAAATATTATAGCCTCTTTTACTTTAAAATTAATATTCCATCCGACGGCATTTCTTCTCCATATTTATAGTGTATTTTTTATAAAAAAAATATATATAGTGGTCTTTAAATGAAATACTCCTATAACTAAGGTATACAGGGTGATCTATTAACGGTATCGAACGGCTGTACATAGGAAACTAGACGTGCTACGATTATGGGATAAAAATTCTATTAACAAATACGACCAAAAGAAATTGATTTAAAATATTTTCAAGTTTGTAACTTCACCGCTAGGGGGCGCAACTACTATAGTGTTACAGAAAATTGTCGGTTTTTCGAAATTTCGCATATATAACCTAAGTTGAAAATACATTTTTTAGATACACTGTTAAACCTTTCACAAGTTTTGTTTGAACTTTTTTTTGTTATTACCATAGCAACGTCGGTATGAAGGACGCTATCTTGAAATTTTTAAATTGTCATAACTTCTAAATGCATTAATCGATTCCAATAAACGATGCCTCATTTTAAAGAACTATTAATAAAATTTATTTTTATGATATAGGAATAAAAATATTATTTTCCTGCACAACGGTAGATGACGCTAATGAGAAGTTTTGTAATTGTCTCCGTTTATTAAAAAAATTAAATGCAGCGATATATGTTTTTTTTTTTCATGGCTTAATAGACCATTCATTATGGAAAACAAATACACAAACTGGAGGTCGATATCTATTTTCGTTTTAAAGTTATTGCTAAAATAGTGAAGTTGTACCAAACCGTTGCTGGTGTCGCCACGCATACAAAATCCAGGCGACAGACATGTGCATATTTGTTTGCGTTTCATTCAGATTAATATGAAATAAGTTATTAGTTCGTTTCGAAGATGAATCTGACGACAAGGATGCAGATTATAGAATATCTACCGGATTTTTTTTTTAATAACGCAACTCTTGTAACTTATACAGGGTGTCTGGTAAGTATATGGCATACTTTCGGGAGTGTACAGGGAGGTCAAAATAACTCTAGTTTGTCATAATTTTTTTTCCTAAAGTGCCCTTAACGGAGAGGCAGAGCCTCAAAGGAGTGTCCAGCGATTTACCTTTTCGGTTCTAACTTTCGAATCGACTTGGATAATTTAATAAAATTGTAATATTTCATGTAGGCTATAAAAACTCATAAGACCATACTATAGTAGATGTTTTACACTGTCAGGGAAGTAAGGAACGGACTTGCCACAACACTCGTTGGCCAACAGGTTTCGCTTTGCAGAGTTGAAAACTAAATTTTTAAATACTTTGGTTATTCCTCTTTAAAAAAGGTACTTTACATTTGTTTTGATAAAATCAGCCGTTTTCGAAAAAAAATCAGTTTTTATGTAACACGTTTAAACATTAATTTATTTAATTATAAATGTATCAACATACGTTATTTAAACACAATAATAATGGAATAACATCACAACTAATAATTCGTATTAAAATAATAAAAGTTGGCATTACTACATCTCATTAATGCTTACATGCATCTAACTTATGGATGGATAAGCACTCGGCAATTGTGTGGAGGCAAGAATAATTTATTCTGATACATTTTCCAAATCACTTAAACGCAAGGCTGTTAAAAATTCGAAAGCTTTGCTACTTCCTGTTTACTTCAGCAGATTTTCAAAATGGTCGCATTTTTTACATTTCTTTATCCGACAGATGTTTTCTCATTGTACTGAAAACAATATTCCAAAATTGTCTCGAATCTATCAGGTTTTTCCTGGTGGGAGCTGGCGTCGAATACACAAGCCTCTTTAAATTTCCCTATAAAAAGAATCCCATGGAGTCATGTCGGGCGACTTCGGTGGCCATAAAATAGGCTCATATCGACCTATCTATTGATAACCAAAAGTATTTCATAAGTGCTGACTGAACTAAATTATTAGAATGGGGCGATGCACGTCATGCATAAACTACATCCGATTTCTAATTTCTAAGGGCACATTTTCTAATAAATCATTTAAGCTTTAGTGCAAGAATTGCAAATACATGGCAGCATTTAATGTCTTCAAAAAAGAACGACCAATGAGATGATATTCCAATAATCCCCGCGCATATGTTAACCATATTGGTGTTTTGTCTGTACTATTTATTGTATGAGAATTTTCTTCATGTCAGATATGCAAATTATGGCAATTCATTACTCCGTCTGGATTGAAACTGGCTTCGTCCGTGGACAAAACAATACTAATAAAATTTGTATTTTGCCTAAAAAAAAACAATTTGCGTAGTTGCAGGATAATACCTAGGTAAGGCAGAAATGTCAAAGAAATAAGTTAATTTGCACTGTGTCCGTAATTCTGAAGTGGATCATTTTGTGGAACATCCAGTATAAATTTCCAAAAAGGTATCTGGTTAGTAAAAATAAAATATTTCATCCAAAAACGTATCTAAAGCAGAAATGGCAAAAAACTAAGTTATTGCCCTAATTGTGAAGTGGATCATTTTGTGGAACATCCAGTATAAACTTCCAAAATTTGGTTAGTAAATATACAATTTTTCAGTAAAAGACTTCAGTAAGTAAACTTGCCCGTTAATCAGGCCTGGGTCAATTTTATAGAACATTCAGTATAGGGATTTTCCAAAAAGCGATTGGTTAGTGAATATACAACTTTTCTTGAAAACATTTCAATAAAGAAAATAAAAGAAGTAAAAAGAATGATGTCAGGTTTATGAAACATCATACATAAATTTGCAAAGAACATTTGTTTAGATAAGAATTTTCATAAAAATATTGCAATCAATCAATAAATTTCTGAAATATACTCTGGGCCGTTCGAACTTCAACGCAATTTTTTTAGACACCTTGTGTCTACTCATACTCATTTCAAAATTTATATTTTTTTTCGATGACATCATTTCTAAAAATAGAATATTATGTCATTTCTAAAAATTGCTCATATTTCCAAAGAACCTACTTATCCACCAATGGAGGATAATCGGCCAGTATCCGTTGAGATTGGCATGATGATGGTGTCCAAAAATTCCATTTACCCTTTTGCCACCACTCAGGAAAGGAGAGTCCTAATACTGCAGGCAATGGGGAGAATTTGGTGAAAGACAACATGATGATGACAGTTTCTTGATACCGTTACAATTTGACGGGATTTTTTAGAGAAAAAGAGAAAATATTTAAATTTTTTTACATTGGTTTAATCTTTAAAATAAATGAAAAATACGATAGGATAATAAAATATATTTTTAAAAGTTTGAATTACATACATTACTACATGTTTATTTATAGATTTGTTATTTTTTTAGTAAATTGGCTGGCCGAACTATTTTTATAACGGGTGCAAGCAGAGGCATAGGAAAAGCTATCGCGCTAAAGGTAGCTAGAGATGGAGCTAATGTAATAATTGCAGCTAAAACAGCAGAACCCCATTCGAAACTTCCTGGAACTATATATACGGCATGTGAAGAAAGTACGTATTGTTAAAGTTGCTATATATCTGTTTTTAACAGAATTCTTATACCCAGTGGCGGTTTTACCATAAGAGCTGCGGAGCAGCATACATAAAATTTTATGTATTTAATCATATTAAATATCAACAAAATATTTAAAGAATCCAAATGTATTTCGAATTAGCACTTCGCGGACACGACGAGACAGAAAATTCGGACAACCCTGATGTATTTCGTGGACTCATAAATTTTAGTGCAGATCTTGACGATATTTTAAAAGAACATCTAGCTATATGGGTATGACCGGGATTTTCTGTGATTGTACCGGGAATTAGCTGTATGGTCCCGGATTTAGGATTTGCACGTATAACTCCCGGAACATAATATAATATAATGTACATATATAAAAAGATAAAGAAAAAATCATAACACGGCGAGGAAAATTAAAATTCGTTGAATCGTTGGTAAATTTCACAAACGATTTTTTTGTATAAACAATATTCAATAATTTAATAAAATATATTTAGTTTATTCCGATTTATTTATACCGTTAGATGATATTAATTAATGTTATTTGATTTAATAGCGTAACCTAAGGTGTTCTTATTTATCTGTCGTTACATGCAGTATCATTACAACCTTAATTTCAAAATGTAGAAAACTCATTAACATCTAAGTTCTAATTGCGATACATAGAATCTTGAATGAATTCCAGCAATTACTGTTCCGTAGCTCAAGTTCATTTTCACTCACCGGGTTAAACTTGGAGAGAAAGAGAACCTAGTTTCTAAGAGATGATTTAGAAATAACTAATAAACCAAAGACAAATTAAACAATTTCTGGAATGATAAATATCTAATTTACACACATTATTTCCAAGATTCAGAATGTTGCGTTTAGAAGTTGATTCCAAAACTTTTGCTTTTTACCTGCTTTCTGAAAATGAAATTTTCTTATATAAATCTTATCAGTTATCGTCTTTGAAAAAAGAGAGTGGATTCTTAAGAGCTCTACTCTCTATTGGTTGATAACAAAACTTCGCTAATTGTTTCTTAACTTTCCTTTGCTGTAAGCTGAAGGAAGGTAATTTCGATATGAGTATTTTCTATATTTTACACAAAATTTTGACGACTAACAAGGATTATTAACTTGAATTTATAAAATACTTTTCGGTTTTAAAACTCTTACTTGCAATCGTCACTGGCGTCCTTGCTCGGCCATCAAATTTGTGATTGCTTAATTAACAACTTTATCGGCAGCGGTGTTCGGCAGTCAGTGTAGGTGAGTGACGTTACAGGAACGTACTCTGGAGTAGGTAATTATATTTTTTTTGTTCGGCTTAATTTTTACGTGGGGGAAACCCCACGTGAATATTACCCTCAGTTTAGAGTAAGTAAGTTGCCTTCACAGGCAACTCCCGAGATCTATCTGTCACGGTATGGCCAGCTGTAATACCCCTGTGTATGTACGTATGTCGTTTGACAGCAAAACCACAGTATAAATTGCCGAGACGACTTTTTTTTATAGATATCTGGTAGTTATACCGCTGCCACCAGGTCAGGTAATTTTCGAAAAACTCTCTCTTTTCCACCTGACCTTGGAAATAAGAGAGTATACGCGTGGATCCGGCCGCGGCTTAAGGTTGAAGGTTGAAACCTTCAATGCGCGGGCTTTATGTCGAAAAGAAATAATTGTTAGAGTTAGAATAGTAAAAACAAATAAAAGATATAAACAAAACGAATATATTAAATGAAAAAGATAAAATAGCGCTTGTGGCGCAAAGTTGCCAATACAAGACAAAACTAAAAAAAAATCAAGAGAATAGAACCGTCGGGTCAGTAAATGAATATTTATATAACAAATCAAATATGTATCAAAGAAAAAATAAAAATGAATTATACAAGCCAAACTGTGTCACAGCAACAGTGGCGCAAAAATTTCTAGTAATAAAACTAATAAAATGAGGTTAAAGGCACCTGGACGGTAGATGATTATATATGTATATGACAAAACTAGAATAAATAGGCTAAGTGCCGGTTAGACAGAATGGTGTCGCAGCACCAGTGATGCATAATGGTCACAAAACATCAAATAAGTAACATTAGCTCAAAACTTAAATGTAAGGTAAGCATCTGTTCAGCAAAGTGAGCCACTTTGTATTTATACCGGGTGGGGCTTTTATTTTAAGACAATCATCTCATCAATCATCAATCATCTTAGGACTCGATTATTTCGAGAAAAGTTTCTAACAAAAATTGTAGGTCACCGAGGGGACGACTTCCGGTCTAAACCGAATGTGGTGTTTTTAGACCGGAAGTTGATTTTTTTAAATGGAAACATCCATTTTTTACCACAGACTTCGATTGAAATACGAAAAAAAAAACTTTGTTATTATTTTTTCTGTTTAATCCATATTTTGGACATAAAATGGTAATAAAAAACAAAAAAAAATAAGAATCTTGAGGTAACGGAGTATCCGAGTAAGTTTTTTTTCGTTTTTCAATAGAAATCTGTGGTAAAAAATGGGTGTTTCCATAAAAAAAATAACTTCCGGTCTAAGAATATTACTTCCGGCCTAGACGAGAAGTCGTAATATGGACGTTTTAATGGCCCCCTTGGTGCCCTACAATTTTTGTCTGAAACTTTTTTCGAAATAATCGAGTCCAACCGAGATATTATTTTGTCTCAAGCTAAATGCCTCACCTATATGAATTATGGCTTCTCTGGGTGAGAGGAATCCGCATTTCTCGCTATTACCATAAAACAAAATCTACTTCTCGTCTGACTGCCAAACGCTATCAAGGTAAAGCCAAACAAAATGATAAAAGGTGTTCAACACTCGAAATATCTACTCCAACAAAAAATATTAATGACAGCTGAGCCCAAATCCAATTCTTCTAAATACCCGATCGCGAGCCTAGCGCACACTTTTGGATCCCAGATCCCCGTACTCTAACTCTAAAAGTATAGAAACGCTTAGTGCCCTACACGGACTTCTAAACCAACCTTTGAATACCGGAGCCCCGCAACGACTGACTCTAAATTTTCTTCTCTCGAACCGCACAATTGACCTTCTTACAGCACCTGTGTTACAGCAAATATCTTCGGATCTTCATCAACAATATATTGTTCTCCCGTTCGCTAGTTTATCACTTTGTCCGCTTTGCTATTGTATAATAACCGGAGTTTATTCTCACACGTACTTTCAGTTTTACAGGACCGCATACTCTCGCTTAAAGTGGTATCGAAACAGTAACTGTCCAAAAACAAGTATGTCACGCGGCCCTTTAAACTTATTTTATTGTCCGCTAATATCACATCGCGTAATAGTCCATACACTCAGTCATAATGTCATTAATTTTAAGAGGAGATAGAGAAAAATGAGTATAATACGATGGCGTGATAAAAACAAATTTAAATGCATATTTAAGCTGAAAAAAATATGTTCAAATCATTATTTAACCCCCTTTTCAGGCTGTTACTGACAGGTTCACCTCAGCCGGTTATTCACAGCATTGCGCACGGCTACGATATGAACAAGGCGCTCTAGATGCAACGTTGAGATATTTATATATTTTCGCTCATATAAAGACAATAAATTAACGGTTTACTCTCGCCAGCCAATAATAATTTAAAATGCTATAAATTATTTTTTATAATTATGCAATCACCATATTAAATTGTCATTGTTGCCAAGCAAGAACCTCGAGGAGGTCTGAACATGCCTTGCCAAAAATCAGTTTTATTAACATCATAATGTAATTTTTTTAATTTGCTGTAAGCCCGATGGCACAAGTGTACACGTTGGTTAGATGAGCGGCGGATGCGATGGAATAAACCAGGGTTGTTACGTATTTCTTCAGCGGCATCTTCGATACGATTCCGCAACTGTTCTACATTCTCTACCTCGGTGTGATACACGACAATTTCCTACAAAAGTCCATAGGATTTAGGTTCTGCTGCACTTCGATTTAGGAACCAATTGCAAAATTCAAGACAATTGGGGAAATCAGCTGAGTAGATAAGCTATAGGCGTACGGAGCCAAAATCCCATGTATTTTCATATGAAGGTTTATATTAGCAGTTTTTGACGAATTTTACCCCCACTCCTCCTCCTTTTCCCTCCCCCTTCCCCTTCCCCGCCAGCCAATCAGAGCGCAGCATTTTTTGCGGGGAAATTCAAAATGTAGTCACCTAGGGCTTTGCCCCTCGGGCCCCCATGTAGGTATCTCCAAGTAGGTATGCAGAATCCCCCACGTAGGCGCGTGCTCCCTAGGGCTCCCACGTAGACGCGTGCTTCCCAGGACCCCCACCTAGGGCTTTGCCCCACCTAGGGCTTTGTCCCACCTAGGGCTTTGCCCCACTTAGGGCTTTGCCCCACTTAGGGCTTTGCCCCACCTAGGGCTTTATCCCACCTAGGGCTTTGCCCCCCTAGAGCCCCCATGCAGGTATCTTTTGTAGGTATGTAGGATTCCCCACGTAGACAAGAGTATTGAGCGTAGGCCTCCGCGTGTACCCCGCGTTGGTATACCTAAATTGTGTAGGGCTTCGCCGCCACCGCGGGCCCCAACGTAATCGAGCGGTGATATAGACAGTAGCCGCGATTTTCATTTCATAGTAGTTTATAACGCGGTCGATCGGGTGTCCGTAGATGGCGCTATAAGTGGAGCGCGGTAATGTAATCATAAATGCCCGTATATTTAATTATTACAGACTACGGCTAAAAAAATATTTACTGGAATTTATTTTAGGAATGTTTGTTAAAATAGAACAGAAAGGGTCAATCCTTCATCTTAAATAATAATANACCCGTAAACTATTGACCATCAACGGAATCCTACATCCTAGAGCGGATATTAATCGGTTATATGTTTCGAGAAGAGATGGAGGTAGAGGCATGAAGCAGATAGTTAGCACGTACAACAGAACAATAATATCTTTAGCAAAGTACATTAAAAAGAATAAAGAAGACAGATTTGTAAGACAAATACTAAGACATGAAGGCCAGAACACAACTAGGAAGACAGTGATTAAACAAGCAAAACAAATAATAAAGAAATACACGGCAGACGAAATAGAAATAGAGGCTTGCAACATCAAGGACTTGATAGAAAAAAACATGAAACAAAGCTGGGAGCAAAAAAGTCTCCATGGACAGTATTTAAAGAGAATTGCTAAAGAAGGTGTAGATAAGAGAGAAACGTTTGCCTGGTTGACGAGAGGAAATGTAAAAGGAGAAACAGAAGCTCTGATAACAGCCGCACAAGACCAAGCCTTAAGAACGAGGAATTATGAAAAACAGATATTAAAGATTAGACAGGATGATATGTGTAGATTATGTAGACAACAGGCGGAAACAGTAGACCATATAATAGCGGGGTGTCAAATTCTGGCAGAACAACAGTACATTAGTAGACACGATAAAATATGCAGTTACATACATTTCACTATTTGCAAAGAAAAAGGATTCCCTACAGTGAATACATGGTACCAACATACACCCACACCAGTTATAACTAATGATGAAGTCACGATAATTTACAATCAACAGATTCACACAGACAGAGAAATAAGAGCTAACAAACCTGATATAGTGATTAAGAATAAGAAAAGTAAAACTTGCTTACTAATTGACGTAGCAGTACCTAACGACAATAATGTTACAAAAAAGGAAGCAGAAAAGAAACTAAAATATAAGGATTTAGCCATCGAGTGTTCACGGATGTGGGGTATGAAAACGGAAATAGTTCCGGTTATAATTGGTGCTCTAGGAACAATTCCCTACAGTCTGAAGAAAAATATAGAAATGATTCCAGGGGACCAGTGGATTGGGAGAATTCAGGAAATAACATTATACGGAACAGGAGCCATATTAAGAAGAGTATTATAACCCTAAGGAAGCAGGAAGCTACCCGGGATGTAAGACGAGACTAACCAGCTACCAATAACAAAAGGCTGTGAAGAAACTAAATCATAATAATAATAATAATAATAATAATAATAATAATACGTGGCGTTATGGTATTCTACAAAAAATGCGTGAGTGGGGATTAAAGGGTAGACCTCTATTTGTAAAAAGTTTTCTAAATAACAGAACATTTAGAATTCGTATCGGAAACTGTTTTTCTAATACATACATGATGGAGAACGGTGTGCCTCAAGGATCGACATTAAGCGTCTCTCTTTTTGCCATTGCCATTAATGATTTGATATCAAATATTGAACTTACTATTTCAAAATGTTTTTATGTAGATGACCTTCTGAGATGTTACTCTGCCCTCTCCATGGAGGAAATACAAACTACCTTACAACGGGCCATAGATACTCTTAGCAAACAGTCACAAGAGAGAGGCTTTCGTTTTTCTGATACTAAAACGAAGACTATACATTTTTGCCGCCTTCGATCAGAACATGACGAACCAAGATTGACATTATAGAATTCACCTATTAGAAATGTTGATTCTTTAAAGTTCTTAGGCTTAATATTTGACAAGAAACTAACCTGGCAACTTCACATTTCCGATTTGGCGACAAGATGTAAATCTTCACTAAATTTATTACGTTGTATATCCAAGATCAAATGGGGAGCACATAAAGAAACATTAATTACTTTGTATAAATCTCTGATAAGATCAAAAATGGACCACGGCTCCATAGTTTATTCATCAGCACGTTCCACACGACTCAAACTATTAGACTCCATTCAGAACATCGGCCTCAGATTGGCTACAGGCGCTTTTAGGACTACAGGCGCTTTTAGGGCTAGCGCAATAAGTGCAATGGAAGTAGAAGCTGGCATTCCTTCACTTACCTTAAGAAGAGAACAACTAATGCATAGATATGCAACCTCCATAAAAGCACAGTCACTGCATCCTAATTACAAAATTCCAGAAGATTACAGATTCTGAATTAGATATATATCAAAATAGACCCACAATCACAAAGCCGTTTAAGGCTCGTATAGAAAGACAAGTGACACCCTGATATGTATCCAAAGAAGTTCTCCTCTGATCCTCCTTGGCAGTTCTCTGTCCCAAACATGAACCTGGATTGTGCATCGTTTATAAAACAACAAACAAACCCAAATATATTAAAAAATCGTTTTCTTAGCATCCTTAACAGTTATCTTAATACAGAAAAAATTTACACGGATGGATCAAAAACTGAAAATGGAGTGGGAAGTGCCTTTGTGGTAGAAGATAATATTTATTCATGGTCCCTACCAAAAATATCCAGTGTATACACAGCCGAATTATATGCTATCTGGCATGCACTTCGATTTTGTGAATTTTCAACTAATCTTCAATTTATAATCTGTACTGATTCACTTAGTTCACTCCATGCTATTAAAAATANACACTCTGAAGACTGTAAATATGATTCCAATTTATAATAGACAAATCTTGATGAAATAAATGATCATCGAAGTATTTAAAATCTCTATATGTAACAAACCGTATGGGATTGTTACGCTTACTAAAATTCATTGAACATGAAACAATAGAATGATCAGATATCCCTCCAGAGTGAGTTACCTTGGAAGATATTACTAAATCTACATTAGATGTTAGCAAGATATCAAGTAAAGTTTGTGAATTCGCAGTGACCCGTGTTGGCTCATTAATTAATTGTGATAAATTATAAGATTGGATAAAGTTATGAAAATAAGTAACACCCGGAGGATTAGGTAACATAAAATCCATATTTAAATCGCCCGCCAAAACAACAAAATCCGAGGAATGTAAAATCTGTGACATAGCATCGTCAAATAAATTAAAAGCATCAGGAATACTTTGACTAGGTGGAGGGTAGAAAACCCCAAAAGCACCGCATCGACCCGTGATCTTAACAGAAATCCATAATTGTTCCGAACACTGAGATATATTTGAAAAAATTATTTTAAAAGATAAGTTATTTTTTACAAAAAACCCAACGCCTCCGCCTCTGCCAAGCCTGTCCGCCCTAACTAAAGTATAATTCGGAATATTAATAAAAACCGGCAGATTATTTGAATCTAACCAAGTTTCTGTCACAGCAAATATATCAATATCTTCCGTTACAATATAGTTTTTTAGGATGTCAAAATTGGTAGAAATTGATTGAACATTAAGATACGCAAAACTTAAATACATTAAAATTTATATATCAAGAAAATAAGAAATATAAAGGAAATAAATATCAGCGGCTGACAGTATAGAAAGCCTACAGTAGTAAATACGAAAAAATAAAAATATATAAATATATGGGTACGACTGGTACAAAAATGTATATAAGAAAATAAAATTGTGATAATTATATAATATTAACAATATACTTACTTAACTAAAAAACAAATGCAAAGAAAGGGTTGCGATAAAAAAAAGTGATCAAACGAATGACGCTATTGAGCGGCCTACCATTATTCTAACAGATTATCTAAGTCTTCTCTGGTATAAATAACATGAATATTGTCATTCCTCTTCACATAGATTTTACCTTGAAGACTCCATACATTAGTTTTTCCAAGTTTTTCTTTAGCAGAAATTAAAAGCTCAAATCTAGTTTTGGTGAGATCACCAGAGATGAAAATTTTCAAGTTTTTCAGAACTTTCATGTTCCGTAAGATTGCTGCACTGTAATAATCAGAGGAAAATTTCACATATATTGGCGTTGCATTCCTATTAGTTATATTTTTCCCAATTCTATAGATTTTTTGAACACAACCTGCAGTAAAGTGAATGTCTGGGAATTTGTTAAAAACTTTTTCAGTTACTGTATTCAGCAGATCTTCTTTTTGACTTCCTAACTTATTAATAGGGATTCCATATATACGAATCCCAGAATTTTTTGCTTGTTGCTCGAGAAAGTCCACTTTATTACATAACTTATTATTAAGAACTTGTAAATCCTGGACTGCATTTTCTAAATAAGTGCACTTCAGATATAATTCTGTTATTTTATTTTCCATATTTTTTGCTACCATGTCCGCACATTTCGTAGCGAACATATCAATGAATTCCTTATCAGCGAAACATTCCATGATAGAGTTTTTTGTGATTTTTTGTATATCTGCTTCCTGAGCCTTAGTAAATACCATATTGTGAAATAAAAATAACTGGTAAATCACAGCAAAAATACAGTAGCAACTATACAGCCTCAAATAGTCAAGAGAGGTGCATTTACAAACTTACTACACCAAAACTAAGAAATATAACGATGGAAAAACCACTAAACTTTTAGAATTAGCAGCACCGAACCAACTAGCGTCTACTCACTACTACGATTCATACCGATTCTGTCGTATGTAAGTCGTTGTTATTTTTTTATGAATTCATGAATTTTCAACATTCACCGTCACAAAGTAGAAGCCTCATTTCAGTTTATTTAATTTAATTTTTAATTGAGATATATACTAGTTCTCTGATGGAGTTATGTCCTTAATATATACAGGGTGTTAGAAGTTTGACTGCGTCAATTTTAACAGACGACAGAATACATTAAAATAAACAAAAAAACCTTATATGACATTGGTCCTAAACTAAACCATTTCCGAGAAAAAATTTATCAAAATCTCTACCTTGATGTACAAAAGTTCCATTAATTAAGGGATATTGACATAACTGCGTGCATAGAATACCATAAAATACAATGTTTATCACTTTTTTGAACTTCTTTANATAATAATAATAATAATAATAATAATAATAATAATAATAATATCATCTCTACTCCTCATTCTAATTATGAGAATTAGCCCAGAAGTCGTTGTTATTTTTTTATGAATTCATGAATTTTCAACATTCACCGTCACAAAGTAGAAGCCTCATTTCAGCTTATTTAATTCAATTTTTAATTGAGATATTTCCTAGTTCTCTGATGGAGTTAGGTCCTTAGTATATACAGGGTGTTAGAAGTTTGACTGCGTCAATTTTAACAGACGACAGAATACATTAAAATAAACAAAAAACCTTATATGACATTGATCCTAAACTAAACCATTTCCGAGAAAAAAATTATCAAAATCTCTGCCTTGATGTACAAAAGTTCGATTAATTAAGGGATATTGACATAACTGCGTGCATAGAATAACATATAATACAATGTCTATCACTTTTTTGAACTTCTTTATGCTTAATTCTAAAAAATAATTAGAGTTGTAATAAATTTAAAATTCAATAAAATTCAAATTGAGCAATGTGACAACGGCGCGGTGGTTTATTAACACGAGGTCTAAGGTATCCAGCAACTACCAATACGCAATTCAGTTGGTATTTGGATTCGACCGTATCGGAGTGTTTTCTGCGTACCGCTATATCCTTTCTTGAGGTGTTTTCCAGCGAGTGAGCGAAAGTTGGATTCGAAGGTGTCGTGCGTGCTTCGAATATGGTGGTGAACATTGTGAGCATATGTTGTAGTTTCTTTTGTACTTGTGCGTTTAAAAATGACTGACTTTTGCTTTTTGGTAAGTACTTAAATTATTTTTAATACGTATAATTATTTGGACGACGTGAATTTTTGGGTACTTTAATTACACATTTTTCAATATTAAAAGTTAAGTTCCTCTTTTAAGAGATTCATAATTACTAAAATTCGAGCTAAAATTTAAGCACAAAACTATCTTCGTACTACAAAATCGATACATTTTATTTTATTTATTTAAAAACTGGAAAACAAGTGTCTTGAAATTTACTAAATGTTTCACAATAATAGTCGTTTACATTTCTTCCGTAGGACAAGTCTGCCGCGTGCACACGTGGTGTGCATCAGCAGGTTAAGCGCTGTTGTCACGTTGTCGCGTTGTGATGAAACTCCCCAATATTAATACTCGCTGTATTTTGAAAACTTAATCTTACGCCCCTGCAATATATACAACTTTTTTGTTCATTTATGATTACTCTATCTCATGCCGAAGTAATGGCAGTCAAACTTTTTACACCCTGTATACTCAAATATTTTGGTTTCAAAGAAAAATGTGGTTAGTTCTAAGTGTCGGTTTAAGGGAAACCATCGGTGGAAAAGTGCCTAAGGATGTTACTTCAGCGGAAAGGATAATGGTATTGAACCAAATACTGAGCAGGACAAAATTCGGCTCAGACAAGGGCGCTTACGGAATCGGAAGATTGATGTATGAAAAGGTTTTCAAAGATGCCTTTCCGCTGCACGAAGGGCCCCACGATTGGACTGAAACTGGACCACTAACCGACAGACAGGTAAAAGTTATGTTGCCATTAGTTTTTTGACTTGATTCAGCTTTAAGTAAAAAGATATAACAATACAATAACAATACCATTGTCACCAATGCCATCTGACAATATTTCAAAAAACTGTTACTTCAAAAAGGAATAGCTAAGTGTAACAAGTACCTAATGTATGTACTTACCTTTCAGCTTCTCTCGAAATTTTGGGGCTCTCGGAAATGCTGGTACAAAGAGCAGCCTCTGAATGTAATAGAAAAATACTACGGTTCCGAATTGGCCTTCTATTTTGCTTGGCTAGGACATTACGTTCTAATGCTGATACCAGTTTCTATTGGGAGCATCCTGTGCGTCATGTACGGCTTAATAACCATTAAAACAACTGAAAATACAATAAGGTAAGTCAAGTCTATATTCTATTAATTGATAGGTGTGTTTCCTTGAGTGAAATTCTATACAGGATGTCTGATAAGATATCGGATCCCGGAGAGATACAATAATACAAAGATTAAGTATGAAAGGATAGGACGGCCTGCGAATTTAATTTGATATTTTAACAGCTGCTCCTATGACCTTGCACTTTTAAAAGAAAACCCTCATGCTGTTGCCAGATTTCGTCAGCTGTTATATCATTTGAATATAAAAGCAACATTAAATATAATTATTAAATAAACAAAATTTGTAATGTCTTTCGAGCTTGTAGGGGATCGCTAAAGTAAAAAGAATATATGTACATTAACAGTAGAAATTTATACAATTTTTAAGAGTATTTTGGCTAAATAAAATTATTTTTTTATAAAATAATTTACGCATCCAGTGTGTCTCATTTTTCGTGTTAACATTCTTTTACATACAAGTAAGCTGTCGGAATCAGGAGGGACTATTTTTTTATTGGTAGGGCGTTGAAACGTTATATGGCAACTATTAGTGTCCTATTGCCAAGAACTCATGGCTTGCTATGATGAAAAAAAATAATAATAATAACACCGCAGGATTATTCCACGTCCCCTAAAATAGTTATGTACCAAATTTAATAAAATAATATCTAGGTACTGGTTATTTTACCTATAAGTTAATATCGAAGATAAGAAATTATTAAAATTATTAATAAAGAGAGAATTTTTTGTACCTTTTATAACTCGTTTTTGTATACCTTTATTTGTAGTAAGGAAATTTGCAACAGTGACCTTCTTATGTGTCCGAGGTGCCAGTATGTGGGTTGCAAGTATGGGAAATTGTCGAACTCTTGTATGGAATCCTACATGACATACCTATTTGATAACCCTGCAACAATAATGTACGCAATACTCGTCTCATTTTGGTGTAAGTATCAAGACATTTTAAAACGATTTGATATATGTAGTAGGATCAATACAGGGTGTAACTTTGAATGGGGGTCATATTTATATGGAGTCTATCTTTGACCTTTACAAGCATGTATCGTAGTATTGTTTTCTTAAATTTTATCGGGAGAATTGATTTTTTTAACCTTTTTCTTCATAATTTTCATACTCCACCGTTGGATAAGCTAGTGTCACCTCAAAGAAGGCTAACGTTTACATTGTATACACATTTGGGAACTGCGGCATGTATTATTGTCAAATCTCGTAATTAAAATGAAAGATGGAGAATTTTGAAAACCAAATTTTAACAACACCCGGCACGAAATGTTGCTCTTTTGCTGGTTACTTTTATTAAGCAAACTAAATTAATAAGTAATCTAATAAAAAAAACTTAAGCAGTGATCAATAATAATACATACAAATAAAAATACACAAAAATAAGTAAAATATCTATTTATCCACCTGATTTTTACAGCATATTACATATTTGAAATATTGTGGCTCATCTTCGAGTACTTATAGCAGGATCTTCTTCCACGGTGTTTAAGATTTTGATTTTAAGATTCTAGTAGGGTATTTTAGCCGGCATGGGAGTCTCCCCCCTCCACTTTCTGGCTTGGGATGACCTTGAGGCCGAGGGCCGATGACGTTGGTGTATGGATGACCTTGAGGCTGAAAGCCGAAGGTGACGTAGGTTGGTGACTTTCATTTGACATTG
The DNA here is from genome assembly GCF_000390285.2 of Anoplophora glabripennis. Lineage (NCBI taxonomy): Eukaryota > Metazoa > Arthropoda > Insecta > Coleoptera > Cerambycidae > Anoplophora > Anoplophora glabripennis. The sequence goes on along the minus strand of NW_019417659.1, from coordinate 40,913 downwards.
CATTGCAGTTAACCTTGAAAGAGGCCGAAGGCCGATGACGTTGGTGTATGGATGACCTTGAGGCTGAAAGCCGAAGGTGACGTAGGTTGGTGACTTTCATTTGACCTTGCATTTCAGTATCTGAGAGAGGAGTTTTTTACATGAGAAGATTACCTTCATTTGACTTTGGCATTGCCGTTAACCTTGAAATTAAATTTGTGTAGTGTGGTGTGAATAAGGAAGATTGTTTATGACCTTCATTTGTCTCACGCTTTAAACGTTACAGTTAACCTTGAAATTAAATTTGAAATATGTCTATCGGTGTGGATAAGTATCTTATGAGGGTGTGGCGACCTTGAGCTAGTTCAAAAGAGGAAGAAATAATACATTATGTGACGTCATTCGCATGATTTACCTTTAAACAGTGCATTTAACCTTGAAATTAAATAGTTGTTTTAATATTATATATACATTGTGACGTGGTGCATTTGCAGTGTATTTTCTATATAAGAGAGGAGATCAGAGTGAAGAATTACATTTCNTAAGCAAACTAAATTAATAAGTAATCTAATAAAAAAAAACTTAAGCAGTGATCAATAATAATACATACAAATAAAAATACACAAAAATAAGTAAAATATCTATTTATCCACGTGATTTTTACAGCATATTACATATTTGAAATATTGTGGCTCATCTTCGAGTACTTATAGCAGGATCTTCTTCCACGGTGTTTAAGATTTTGATTTTAAGATTCTAATGCCCGTTTGCACCGACATTATCCTAAGAACAACTTAATAAAGTTGTTCTTAAAATTAAGTTATACTTATTTTTTTAGAGCATTGCACCGACGCGACGGATCGTAAAGTATACTTAGCAAAGTACCTCTATGTATTGGCAACAACGCAGAAATCTAGTAACTTTCATTACTTTATGTTAGGTATTTTAGTTCTATCTAATTTTCTTCAGTTTGTTACATGGACTTATGAAAAATTAGGTTAGGTTAGGTTTCGGTAATATATGGTTGTGGTTGATGTTGACCAAAAGACTAGTTATCAGAGATAAAATAAAAATAATAATTTCCTCAAGGTTCTAGTACTTCCTTTATTCCAGTACTTTCTATATCAACGGTAAAATTCGCAGACAAGTCTGTTTTGTATGACGAAATATTTTATAAAAATTCAATTCGTCCATTGTATGGAAATAGTCAGATCTTGTATAATTTAATCTGGGAAACCCAAATCCTATAATTTCCAAAACATCTTAAATCATCTTCAAATATGTCATTCAATCGAATATCCACAATACTTTTTCTACACTGACCATTTTATTTGCACTTTCCGCGTTTTTTTCTTTGAAATTTTAGTGTTTTGCGCACGCTCCAAGTCTGTTTGAATAAAGTTTCGTATTCTACGCTTCGAGCGAGCTTCAGGATTTCAGAACGTCCAGTATATTCATAGAAATCGTCTTGTATCTACGGATATGACGGAGACCGTTGAATTGGGAAGGAGGAACAGTAAAATTCGCCTACCTTTCCAATCCAAACGGAAAACCCGCCACGGTTGCAAAACTAATCGTCGTCGGCCGGGCAAATCAAAAAAGCCTCCACGGTATCATTTCAGACATCATACTCGATACCATCGGAGAGCAATTTCCGCGACTCTGCATCTCAATGCAGACGTCGCCCCATAACCCGACATCGATCCTCCCGGCGATAGCGCTTCCAAAGCCAATTTCACCGATGTTTCCAATGTCACCCGCATCGCGACCGATCTCGCCTGGGTCTGCCATCCCGGCGCGCAGTGTCCACTGCCGCGACTCTCGCAACTTGCTGACGAACCCCGGGACGCTTCAAGGCGATATTTGGAAACTATCATCTGAATTTTTACCACACTTTCGAATTGGTCAAGGACGCTACCGTCAGTAACTCCAAAAGTTATTGAGCCATCGGTGTCAAAATTTAATGCAGCACTCCTCAAGTCGCTGACATTATCTACTAAATTTTCGTCCGAATCGGATGAGCCAAAACGCCGTTATACGGGGAAACGCGGATTTTACGTTTTCCGCGTTTTTAGCCGTTCCGCTCATTCGATCTCGGCCGAACCTCAAAACCACGCTAGAAAATTCCTAGGTGGTTATCATGTCCAAATTCGAGCCAAATCGCGCGACTACTAACGGCCAGCTAAGCCATAATAGGTTTTCACGTCTTCATAGCAAGTGTCCGCGCGATCTCGGCCGAACCCCCCAATCATGGCACTACTTCATGCCGTGCATCACCCATCCACTGTGAAACAAAATCCATCCAGTATTAAAACCTCCGTAAGCCCTTTTATGAAGACGGGGAAAATTTCACCGATGTTTCCAATTTTCCCGTCTTTGGGCCGAAAGGACCGTCTTCCGAAGGTCCCACTGCTCTAGCGGTTGGACGCGATGCTTGGTAGCCTAAGCCGAGACCGCGGGTAGACTTTTCTCAACATGGGAGAAAACTCCAAAATCCCCGAAGCCGACATCGACTATCCGGAGAGGCGAGAGGGGAACGAGATCCGACGTCGACAGCGACGACGGGCGCTTTTTACTGGAAATTTTGGCGGACAATTTACGAGCGCTCCGCCAAAAGTATGGAGACTGGAGAGAGGCGATCGAACGTCAACTTCCGACGTTTGCAGTTCTACAGTGGGAGTACATGGTACAAGAAAGCGATACAGAGCGATTGTGTAATAAATCTTATTCATGGTAAATAACTTGTATATGTTAATTGTGAATCTTTATTGTCTGTTAATTATTTTCAATATATACTTTTAACATATCTTCCACGGTTTGTTTGAAATAACCCTGTCATCAAGCTCAAGAACTTTGGAGCTCAAGCTCACAGGCTCGCTTCACGAGGCTTACGTCGAGGCTGCCATTCCTCGGCGTAGATATTTATAGCGCCTAGCAACCACTGCTCGCTTCACGAGACATACCACCCGAGGTAGCCTAGCCTGAGGTGAAGACCCTGTTCGATAGTCCCCTGCATCGAAACAGCGGTAAATTTCCAGGATCCTTTTTGAGACCTGCGATACCGTCCGAGACTGACCACCTCCGACGAAGATCCTGTGCGATAGCCTCCTGCATCGACACAGCGATACCCCAGGCTCCTCCAGAGACCTGCGTACCGCCCGAGGTAGCCCAACCTGAGGCAACGATCCTGTTCGATCGCCCACTGCATCGAACAGCGATATATTCAGGCTGCTCCAGAGACCTGCATACCGTCCGAGGCTGAGAACCTCCGACGAAGACGATTCCGATCGTGCCGGCTCCATCGAGAGACCCGCACCTCGGTACAGAGTACACACATAGGCTCCTACGAATCCTATTAATTCAGACTCAATCGAGATCTGCAAATCCGAGGCAACTTTCCTCGTCAAACCTCTAGGCGGTCACTCGTCGAGGCGACCTTCCTCGTCAAACCCCTACGAGGCATTATCTTTGCTACCTACGGGTACAAAGCTATAGTACGCACGTTATTGTGGCGGCGTGTGACGTTACCATTGATCACAACAATTGTTGGTAATTAATAAAAAAAAAACACTAAAATATCTAAAACCCAGTTGCAAAGTAGTCTGACTTGGATGGCCTGTTAACAACAGTGGAGGAGGGGCAGGTTAAAAAAAAGGATATAAAATTAAGGGCGCCACATGGTTGACATCCAGTCAGATTCCAATTAATACCAACCAACCAAGAATTTAGCAAATTTAAATAAGCAATGCCTAGATTTTTAGGGCAATTTGAATCTAAATACTTATAAAGTAATAAAATAAAAAAAAAATATCTACAAGTTTATTACTAGGAAGATAGGTATACTATGGAATTTACAAGTCCAACTTTGCCTATGTAAATTTATACTAATAAAAGAAAAATCTATAAATATTTAAAGTTATTTACCAGCTATCTCAAATATCAAAAAGAAATAAAATCGTAATAGAATATAATCTTATTTTTAATTCAGGGACTTCCCCTTAAAAGATGATTAAAATAAATCACCCTGCACCTGGTGTGGTGAATTATAAGTTACTCTGTATACAACAGTAGCATTGGCACCCTGTACACTACAGTAGAATTGGCAACCTTTTATTATTCTGCCAAATATAAAAAGTGGCAATTCTAAAGAAAATAAATCAAAGTTAGCAGATTTTTGCCGCAGTTATAGCTATAATCAGTGTAATCAGAAAATATTCTGCAGTTTTATATTGATTGCTCAAGCCTAAGCCGCCCAATATATAAACTGCTTGCACAAATAAAAAAAAAAGAAAACCATTGTAACTAATAAATAGTTTTACAAAAATCTGGCTAACCCCAGTTAAACTTATTTCGTAAATTACCGCCCTGTAGAACTGTGTACTATAACTATATTCTATTGCCCCAACTGAAATTATAATCTAAATATTCTACTAATTAATATATACAAGACTTAAGTTTAAGGTAATGATCTGCAGTTTCGAATTCAATGAGGTAAGTATTATGGTAAATAAAGAATACACATGAAATTTATTAATATTTCAGCTCAAGAAAAACTTGCGTGTCTCCTGTGTGTCCTAAGATGCTATGGAATGCAAGAATAGATGTTGGAGGCCAAAGTGCAATGGATCTGGGGCTAGTGCTGAACTTCCACGGCTGCTAGTCGTGATGCAACACAGGTCAATCGAGCCGACAGCCAAGAACATGAGTGCCAAAAAGGGCTGCTCCCAGGTAATTGCACCAAGACAACGGATGGACAACCATCGTCCTACCAAAAGCACCGTCCTGCCCAAAACAGCCTTGGGGAAAAGAATAAAATAATTACAACATGTCCCCAAGAAAAAATATACACGTACCTTCTATGAAGGGCGTTTCTGTATAAAGATGTGGAAATTGTCGTTCGAATGTCGTTGGAAATTCTCGAATAATTCTATGGATGACAAAAGAAAATACGAGATAAAAATATGCGAGCCAGAAGGCGTCGGTGATGTATTTACGAATTTGCTGTAATAATCCTCAAAATAGGAAGTGATTTCTCTAAAATCTCACTCAAATCACAAAATATAACAATAGATCTGGAAATCACTTGAAATCGAACCACACTAAGATTATTCCCGTGGCGGATGATTAACAATAAATCTTTTCGTCTCGGTGTGGACACGAGCAAATACCCAAGTAAAAATGGCTTTTTCCGCCCAGGTCCCCCTTAGTCAAAAAACTATTAAGAAAAACCATTGGAATCCCATCAGACAGAACAAATTAAATAGATATTTAAAACTTAAAACAAGATTTGCGGAAAACATATAATAGAAGAACTATATCTAATGTTACCACATAGCCGTCAATGAAGCCAGAAGAAAAGAGGTACTGGGTACTGGAAGAAGGTATGATAAGGTAAGTAAATCCATAAATATAGTTTAAGATTGATGAACTTATTGATTTCGGGGTATGATACAGGGCGTTGAGTGCACGTTAGCCAAAATAAGATCAAATAAATAATTAACAGATAAGTGTAAAACTATCATGTATAATGGTTATGTGAATAAATATGAATTAATTGTTATCTTTGTGTTATTATTTTGGTTTAATTAGGTTATAGCTGTTACTATGGAAATATAACGTTACAGGCGTACTTCCAAATTTAGGAGAAGTTGTCCTTGCTTCTAGGGTTCCCTCGAGAGACCCACATTTAAAAGTAGAGTCAGTGTTTTCTACCAGACGTCTACAAGAAATTCGGAGCAAAATAGCTTGCTCCGACATTGTCGTACGGGGTAAGATGTATCACTGCGACGCTATTCGAAATCCAGTGCTACGAGGATTGGTGCCCTCGAAGGTACAACAAATACTAAATCAGATCGTGAAAATATGATCAAGACTGAGCTGGTCGAGACCTCGTTCCCCCCGAAAGCTATCTCGGTGCTCCGTGGACAGTCGGAGGATCCGAAGGTGGTAGCTCGTAGTAGTACGCGGCGCGGCGACGCCACAGTGCCGTACAGGCTGAGGTCCGCGACTACCCGAGTTACCGATACCACCTCGAGTATCCCTCAAGACGTGACCACGGAGACGAGTAGTATGCCAGTTACCACGAAGTTGGTCACCCACGAATACTCGGGACGAGGTTAAACCTACGTACCAACTGGTAGGGTCCGGGGAATCCCATGAGTCCAACCACGGTTTGCGGTCCGGCCCCGATAGCGGCCTACCTCCGATATCGGGTGTTCCGGAACGTGGAGCCGTTGGCGACGACGATACAGTTTATTCAGCTTTTTTACGAAATCGTACCCAGCGGGAGCAATGCGCATGTCTTTAGCCGACTATGTCGTAGGTGACGTAGCCGGCTCTTTCTATCTAAGCAATTCTGGTACATCGCCCGTCCACTCTCATGATTTCCCTCGTACATTCGATCACCGCCTAAGGGTCCCTATTTAGAAAGTCTAACCGGACACGGTGCTCGACGTGGGGCTTGAACTTCTCACGAGCTCATGTCCTAGACACCACGTCTGTGGCTCATATCCAGCACAGACAACAGTCATTTGAGAATCTACTGCGACCTGGCGTCCCTAGTGACGATCCCCTTGAACTCCGTGCGTCTCTATCGCGGACCCAGGTCAAAGGAACCGATATCCACGATTATAGAACGCGACATGGCGCCCAACGTTGGGATCGATTAGAACTTCCGATGTCTCCACCGCGGACCCATGTCGATCAAACACTACGCAATGGTCATATTCCGCGACATGGCGCTCGACGTGGGGCTCGAACTCCTGCTTAGACGTCTTCACGGCGAGCCCACGTTGCCGAACCTCCCTATAATTCTCAAAAATTAGGCACTTCCAATCATATTCCACGACATTGCGCCCAACGTGGAGCTCGATTAGAACTTCCGATGTCTCCACCGAGGGCCCATGTCGATGTAACTAATAATTTAGGTCATATTCCACGACAAAAGAACTTCATAAGTCGCTGTTAAACTGAGGCTTAAATTTAAGAATCTGTTTTCATACTTAAGAAGATCTTAACGTATGGTGCAATACAAAAAGCTTACTTAAGCATTTCTTATTTTTAAGTAATGCTTATTAACTTCTGTGCAAACGGGAATTAGTCTATCCAACATCAGCGTATTAGTGTTCACAGCAACTACTTAAATATTGAACCGATGTTACAAACATTTTCTTATTCGGGACTCATCGATCGGAATAATCCATCTGATATCGTCTTCTTGCAACAGCATCGCTTTCTCCTGACAAAAAGTAGGCTCTAATCATACCAACTCTTTCTTGATTCGTATATATGCTTTTTCATAACATCACACAGAAACTTAAAATGAAAACTCACAAATATACTGTATCGTCACTAAACACCATAATAAATGACTTTATAAGGGTTATACACTCACACTATACAAAGACACTTCTCAAGCACCTTCTTGTATAGTCCTTCCGAAGTCAGTTGAATATGCAAAAAACTTCTGGTAATAAAATTTAATGAGTTTCGTAGGCGTCCTTAAAAAAATTCCTGCTAAAGGTAAACAATTATAATAATTTGTATATAATGTGTAGAAAATTTCTATTACATATTCATTTGGCCAACAACATATTTTAATTATTTATATCCTCAAACAATTTTATTATATTGGTGGTAAATTTTGTTTTGTTCCGTTTCAAAAGGTCTCCAAAATGCCATGTTGTGATAATATTAATAAACAAAATATCCCTCTTATTTTTCATTTTCGCAATTGTAATATGAATGGTTGATAGTAGGTGCCTATAATAAATTAAAATCTGATTCACACCAAATTCCACGTTGCTGCACTGCACTGCTGGGCAATTTATGGAACTTGTCGTCTGCTGTGATTTATTGCCCAGTAGCCCAATACAACTGTACAAAATGAGCAAAAATAAAAACAAAAAACTTACAAGCTAAACTCAAACCTCAATCTCGGAGAGTTTTAACTTCATAATTCTACACCTCCATCACTTCATAACCTCATAATCCATAAACTCCATAATCCTGAAATGTAACATAAGAAAATTGCATGTCACAATATAACTCCGAATCATGTACAATTTAATATCATAACTTCACATCCCCATAATTCCGTACAAAGTATTTTTTTGTCGCATTTAAGAGTTGTAGGGTTACGGGGTTTTGGGTTATAGGGTTATGAGGTTTTTGATTACTGGGGTTATAGGGTTATGGGACTTCAGGGTTATGGGACTTCAGAGTTATGGGGTTTATGGTTATGAAGTGATGGATGTATAGAATTATAAAGTTAAAACTCTCCGAAATTGAGATTTCAGTTTTTCGTGTTTTTGTTTTTTTTGCTCATTTTGTGTTTGCAGTTTATTGGGATTTGAGATTTATGAGTTTTGAGGTTATACATTTTCAGGTTATGGGTTTTAGAGTTATAGGTTATCGATCTCAAGGTTATTGAGTTATGAAAGTATAGGGTTATATGGCTTAAGAGTTGATATTGTTGGGTTTTATAGTTTCAAGCTGTTTTTGAGGTTAGAAAAGAAACGCTGACGTGATGCGGCAAAACAAGTTTCGGATTCGGTTTCAACGACCCAAAAAACATATAAACTACTTGGTCTGGTTCAAGGAACCATCCACTCTTTTTTGTAGTCCCGTGTAATTTAAGTGCAGTATAAAATCGAATTGTAATTCGTCTAATTATTTGGTTTAAAAATACCATTACACTAAAAAAACTGATCCCGCACTTAAAGATACACTTTGTATATCTTCAATCAAATTATCAAAGTTAACGCACGCTGTATTTATTTTACAAATGCAATGGGCAAACGTTTTTTGTTTAGGTTTCTACAGGGTGGTCCGAATTTTATGCAGGAAACTTCGAGAGCAGATAGATCTCTTTAAAATAATATGTGTTTGCCTTATAAACATAGGTCTGAAACGGCACCGTTTTAGAGGTACAGGGTGTTGAAGTTGTAAAAAAAATGATTTTTTGTTTATATCTCCAGAATCTATTAACCGATCTCAATAAAATTTGGTACATATAATGTATGATAGTAGGCCTTATATTACCTGAAATATGAGCTTTAAAGGTTCAACCAGTGGTGTACAACTGGACAGGGGTCACCCCCTTCTTTACACAAAAACCTACGCCACTGCATTTTTTACATGTCACTGTAACTTATTTATATTTTAATGCACAAAATACGTTAAAAAGGTGACTTTAATTTTTTCCCTAAGATTCGCCGTTCTCGAGTTATTCATACCAATACAATCCCCTTGTGGCAGACACTTCTAACGATAATATTACAAGAATATTTCTTTATGTTTAAAAGTAAGTGCAATTTGTAAGCACATCAACAAAATTATTTATACTCCTTTCTATACCACCTGTGAGGTAGTGTGCGATAAAAACAAAAAATCAATTTTTTTTTAAAACCTCAACACCCTGTATCTCTAAAACGGGGTCGTTCCAGACCTATGTTTATAAGGCAAACACATATTATTTTAAAGAGATCTATCAACCCTCGAAGTTTCCTGCATAAAATTCGGACCACCCTGTATAATAAACAATTATTTACTTTCGCCATTTTTGTTACTGTATCCTAAAACTGTTCATCTGTTTCAGCTACAATCTTCATGGAAACGTGGGGAAGGAAGCAAAATGTTCTGCAGTTGCAGTGGAATGTGAGACATCTCGAGCACGATTTATCCATGAGGTACTAAATTCGGCGTTGACTCTAATAAGCGCTGTAGTAAACTGTCTACATGACATTTTACGTCCTCAAATACTTCGTGGACTTCACGTCCGCTATAATCGGACGGAATAAATGAGCGATCGTGAAGTAAAAGCGGACACGAAGTAATTGAGTTCGTGAAGTATTTTTGGGTGTAAAATAATATGACATGTAAAAAGTGACACTAATTAGAGAAGCTAAATCATTAATATCGACGATAAAATTTAATATGCACTTGGTCTCACCAACTTGTTATTCTCGGCTATCGCTTCGGTCAACAAAATCGGACTCGTCCATTTCCGGACCAAGTATCATATTTTAGAGACGCAATTATTGTAATTCCAGTTCGTTACAGTCGGACAGAATGTGAAGTAAAAGCGGACGTGAAGTGGTTGAACCAGAAAGTGGTAGCGGATGTGAAATATTATTAAAAAGAGGCATTAATCAAATACATGTATTGATTCACGAATAAATTAAGGTCAACAGAAAAAATGAATATGCACCTCGACTAAATCCTGCAATTTGATGTAAGATATAACATTTACAAATGATCACTGCTACTCAATGCCTGGTAACAGGTGCAATGAAAGTAAGACCCGTGTCGCCACTAAGCAGGCGGAAACAATTTCATCTGATGATATTGCACAACTACTCTGCGGAATAAAGCTCAATCAGCATTGAAACATACCCACAATACCTAGCAAATTCTGCTGACGAATAGTTTGGCATTAGCAAGATATTGCGAGTATAATTCAATGCTGGTCGGAGCATTAGTCCGCAGAGTAGTTGTTTCCTGCCTCAGACAAATCATTATTACAGGCCTGAATATGTCGAGGCTGCTGTAGAAATAAAAGTATCGCCTGTAACAGGATTAGCGGAGCCCTGCATACCCAGGAAAATTAAAATAGCGAAGTATATTGTTACGACAGCGACTGTTGCTCTTATGGTAAGCATTTTTATATACATATTTACTTGTCCGACAACATTACAGTACAGTAAAAAGTTAAATTTTGAGTGGTTCAGCATGACACACCAATATAATTCACGGAAAAAGTTACTATTTTTGTATGTACAGAAATATAGTTTTAAGCTGGCCAATACACAGGGTTCTTCAGGGTAAGTGACATATTAAACGATTCAGAGAAACTAAACACAACAAGACTCTGCAGTTTTGTTTACGGGTATTATCAGATTATGCTCTCTTCGATGAAAATAATAATTTTATCAACGTAGCACTTGATACGGGAAGTAGCCGTTAACTTGTGTAAGGAATTTTCGAAATGTTGCATTTGGCAAAATTTTTATAAAATGTCTATTATCTCGAAAATGGTTAGATGCAGGTGTACTGCCGGCATAAAAAAATATAACACAATGAAAATATTGTCATTCTGCCTTTCAGTTGATCGTTATGGTTTTTGCAACGTGCGGTGTTATGGTATACAGACTGACAGTAAATTTGATGTTACACAGAAGTACTGAGGAAAACCTGATGAATAAAAAGGCGCAGATAATTGCCTCCACCACAGGATCATTCATCTCTGTTGTTTTCATAATAATTTTCAAATCGGTAAGGCTATTTACTTTAATTTAAAATTATTTAATTTAGGAAGAATAACAATTTCATTATTGTTATAGTTATACGCATACAGCTAGCGATTTGCACTGTATTTTAATATTATCCTATAATTAATAATTAGAACTGAGCTCTATGATGTGATTTTTAGATTTACGCCAAAGTAGCTTTATGGTTGACCAACCTGGAGAATCACAGAACGCAGTATCAATACGATCACTCTTTTATTTACAAGAGGTATGCTCTGGAGTTCACCAACAATTATGCTGCTGTCTTTTACATAGCTTTCTTCAAGGTAAGCATGCCTATATTTCGTCGGGCGATTGTCGGTTTGTTCTAATCCGGAACTGTAGCGAAATTACGTCTATGAGCTGTCGGCGGTGGTTCGGCGATTCTACAGCCATACGAGTATGTGTGGACAACGTACTCTGCTAAACTTCTCCTATGGCTGATGGTGCTTGAGTGAACATGAGTGAAATTTTGTTTTCTCGTTCTCTCTCTTTCGCTTGTCCGTGGTGTCGTGCTTTTGGGGGGATTTGTGCCCCGTGAATGGCTTTTGGAAACTTTATCGAATTATTTTGAGAACATGGAAAATTATAAATTACGATAATATATTAAAATGGATTTAAAATCTCTAAAATTACAATCTGGAAAGGAATGGAGATAAAAGCAATCCAATCAGCCGACTATTTATAAAGATAAAAATGGTTTGATGATTGAAGATGGTGATGATGATGATGATTGATGATGATAATGATAATTAATGATAATGATGATGATGTTGTTGATGATGATGATGATTGATGACGAAGATGATGACTGATGACGACGAGAACAACGATGACGACGGTAACGACGATAACGATGATGGCAACGATGGCGACGATTTCGACGATGGCGACGATGACGATGATTTCGACGATGGCGACTATGACGACGATGGTGAATTGACAGCGATGATGATGACGATGATGATACAATTACTGCAAACCGACAAGTGCATACAAAATAAAAATCGACGAACCTGTCGTCCTAATTCTTTTCGGTACTAATGACGCTGTCATCACTGACGAGCCGTCACTGGTGTATAACGTGACTTATCTGATTAAATGCGATTGTTTTTTTTTAAATAAATCTTCGTAGTGTAACCTGATAAATCTACTTAAATATGACTATCTTTCTGGATCTGCAACGATTTTGGAAAAATTAACCACCAAAGCGAATTTCTAGGGTAGGTTTTTTACGTATCCGGGTGATACAGACCTATGGACGACTATGGGGGGCATAGCGATGGATATTTGTGAACCCACCGGCTGTATACTGGACTTGAGCGTACAGCTAATTTTCATCATGGTAATCAAGACGTTTATTAATATTTTTTTGCAGATATTAGTCCCGTAAGTAACCACTAGATATAATTATATATAAAATGTAGTCAGTCTTAGGCCCGGTACTTTGAGTCTCGATTAAGACTTGATTAACTAAACAGGCGATTAGACTGTGAACATACTTTTATAAAATAAATCCTATATGAACAGTCTAATCATGTGATTAATTAACCAAGGCTTAACGGAGATTCAAAGTACCGGGCCTAAATTTATTTAAAAAAAAAACTGAATTTTATGCAATAATTGGCTGATACAAAATATGGAATAAGAATTTTTGAAATTAAGTCGATATAAAATACATTTCGAAGTTAAGAATACATTCTACACCCTAAAAGCAACCGTTTAAACAGTACATCTAACGGAGTACAACAAAATGTCACATTAAATTTAACGAACATAATTTTCAGTTTGATGCTCGGATTTAAATCCAGAAAAATGAATAAAGTGGGTGATCTCTCGCAGTTACCTCGTTACGAAATAGATTATTTAAAGGCCTCCCTAGAACGTTACTATCTGATAGACGAGTACATGGACATGGGTAAGTCATTTATGCTGTTATGGATTATTAGAAGACCAGGGAGAGCGGTACACATGATTAATCTTTAACATCAGAAATCAAAGATTGGAAAAGAAATTTTACTAACATGTCCTGCGTGTTTTATTATACACAGTGTTAAAAACACATTGATGAA
>NW_019417659.1:18935-27301 GCF_000390285.2 Anoplophora glabripennis | reverse complement strand
GAGTTACAGCCCCCTGAAATCTGCCCCTAAGAAGTCTTTTTTATATCTCAAAACCATGTTGTAGGAGAATAACTAAATTTGGTACACAATCTCACACTGCTACGCTTTTTGGCGAGAAACCCCCTTAAGACACTTTTTCGTGGGCCCCCTTGTCTTTGGAGCCAAAAAAATTTGGTCGCATATTTAAATTTCTTAAAAATTATCAGTCCACTAGAAAGCCATTAAATTTAGAAACTTTTTGTATCTTTATACTTTTTTCGTGAAACGCAATGTTTTCGAGAAAAATGTCAAAATGTGATCGAATGCATATCGTGATTCTCCATTTTCCTCAAAACATTGCGTTTTACGAAACAAATATTAAGAGACAAAAAAGTTTCTAAATTCAATGGCTTTCTAGCTAACTAATAATTTTTAAAATAATCAAATTTGCGACCAAATTTTTCTGGTTTCAAAGACAAGGGGGCCCACGAAAAAATGTCTTAAGGGGGTTTCTTGTCAAAAAGCGTAACACTGTGAGATTCTACATGTCATAAAACCCCTGTGTACCAAATTTAGTGATTCTCGTACAACATGGTTTTGAGATATAAAAAAGACATCTTAGGGGCAGATTTTAGGGGACTGTAACTCCGAAAGTGGGCGACAGTTGGCAAAAAGAAAAAATACGGGTCCCCTAAATTTGTCTTAAGGATCTATGACCAAATTTTGTTGCATGCATTGCGGGACACCCTGTATATAAATATTATACTAATTATTATGTGTACCTAATCGTCAAGGAAAAATAATTTATTTTTTGCTTGTAAACCAGTATACGAAAAAATGGGAAGAGTAAAAAAAGTTTCTAAATGAAATGTAGTATTAAAAGTTTCTTGTTGGAATTGGCTAACGTAGAAAAAAGTTGTGAGAGAAATAAAACCAAGGGGTGCTAATTTCTTTTATTCAAAAACATAAACCAGAAAAAAAGACTACCAAAAAATACCATTCAACTAGCTGTTAATGTGTACCGAAATTGAAATTTCTAAGTTTAACCGTTTTCGTGAAAATAAATAAAAGCTATTTTTTTCGGACATTTTGAGATTTGAATATTTTCTCAAATCAAAAAAATATAGGAATATCTAGGAAGTACCCCCCTAAAATTACTATCTAACCACTCTTTAAAATATTTACACATTATTATGAAACACCCTGTATATCTTCCAGCGAGCGTCGCTCGGGGGAAACAGGTACATGTGCTTTAATAAATTATAACTATAAATCAATTTCTGTCCACACTCGATTGAGTGAAATTTTCACTCTAATATAGTAGTAGTACATCTAGTGAAACTATTGTATCAGAAATGAGTGAGTTTCACTAAAATTCGAGTTACTGCGACTTTTGACTCTATTCTGAGTATAGAAAACCACTTTAGAGATTATTTAAATTTAACTATTATTGAGTCACTATTTTACTCATACTTGGTTTCTAATTAACTAAATGTTGAGTGCAAAAATAAATCATAAATGATTAATTAGGATATACAGTATTTAAATTAATTCACTTCGCGGAGCCTCCTCCTGTCCTGGCTGAGACCCGCCAACTGGGACCAGCCAGCTGAGACCAGCCAGCTGAGACCCGCCGCCGCCGGGTAAGGCATAAGAGTAAATAAATAAGAGGCTTTTTTTTCTTTGTCTTCTGCTGGCAGCAGCGGCAGAGTACGCCATCTGTAGCTGATGTGCAGTGAAACGACAGACAGACCATAAAATAATTAAGGAAACTGCATTGGAAAACACAATTAGAGTAACCTCTAATTCTACTATCTAATAGATGTCGCTGCAATATAATGGAGGTAAATCTAAACGTAATAAAATACACAGCATAAAAAGTATTAGAATAGAAGATAGATAGAATAGAAACACTACTCTTGCATATTAAACAGACAATTTTGTTATGCGATGAAATAAAAAAGTATTTTTCGGTCCAAATATCATGAAACTGTCGATTTTCATCTTCAACTTTACGACTACGTTTCTTACTGGGGCCTGGTTTATCCATATCAAAATTAATATTATATGTTACAGTCGGTAAAAGCCAAGTTCGAACGACGAAATATTTACTCGTCACAGATTACAGTTCTCAAACAGTATAACGTTCGCTTATTCGTAATCAAAACTTAACTGCCCCGGTAGCCGGCGATGCGTCGTATTTATACGAGTTACCAAACATCGAGAACCATCCACTTTGTTCGGGGATCGACGTGTTTCGCGAATCTGTAATCTAGTTGATGCGACAGATTTCTAGTCTCGTAATAATATGCTTGGACCGGAGCGCGGCGAGTAGAATACTTTTAAAATTCGTTGGCGGGCCGCATAAACATCGACAGCGGCTCGCATGCGGCCCGCGGGCCGCGGTATGTGCATCCCTGATTTAAGGAGTACCTGTATTTGAGTGAAAGTACTCAGTTTTAGTTAAATATACATAATCACAAATTTCACCCAATGGATTCACTCTGGACTTTTATTGCTTTCACTCACACCGCTTTTTTTACAGTGTATATTTCCAAACAATCAGTCCGTACGTCAGTTGGTCCATACATTTCAAAATATTCATTTGAAAATGAACGAGGATGGTGTCGCGGATTACGGTTTTAGTTTTGTCTTTCCGTACCTCTATGTTCAGGATGATAGACTTTTATACGTCGTCGTTTATTGTCTGCGGTGCTGGGGCAATTTTCTATGGCTGGGACTCGTCTCCTACTCGATTGCAAAGGGGTGAGCGTGTTCGGATGCATCCCTCATAACACCAACCTTAACGGATGCTTGAGTAAGAATACGTTTTTTCACCTTTAACCACACTGAATACACTCTCGGGTTTTCAACTGAGCTTTTTTACACTAATCCTTTTTGGCACTTCAAGTATAGTTACCCTTTTGTGTATGCTTTTGCCATGTTTAACCCTTTATGCAGGTCTCCTTAGAGTACCGTGTTTGGAAGCTACTTGGAGCTTGATGTATCCCATGGGATTCTCGCCATAGCCTCAGAAACTCATCGGCGGTTTGCCAAATAGATGTGAGTGCTAGGCCGAGAGCAAGAGATTTAAAATTTTTAATGATTTGAAATTGTAAAAATTTGGAAATGGCTTGAAAAGTACAAGAGTTGACGTTCGAAAACCTCCTATGATGGTTTCGCAGAGGTCCTGCAGCGGTCTTTGCTTTAAATTTGGATATTTTGGAACCTGCTCGAAACGTAGTTTGATATGGTACACTGATGGGCATCTTAAAGTCCCCACTAGTTGGGTCGCTCTCGTTCTCTCGCGCCCCACCACAAATAATTAGATATGTTTCGGACTGGGAGTGTTGTTTGGAAATGTACACCGTGGCACCAAAAACTGTTGTATTCAATAGGGTGAATAATAATTAATCCGATAACAGTTGCATTTGATATTTTAAAATATATTATTTTATTAATGATATGTTAACATTTCGTAGTTAGTTAAATAAGAATATTGAATTATTTGTTTTAAATAAAATATTATATAAAAACTATTTACTTTTTTAATTATTGTTCGCAACATTCAATACCTGCATATTTAAAGTTTTTTTTCCATTACTAGAAATATTCATACAGGGCGGGCCAATAGTGATAATATTATTCCTATTCCATACAGATAGAGAATAATTTTTAGGCGCCTTAAGGGGGACATTTTTAAAATAGTATGAAGTATACGGGGTGATTCCGAAGGCCGCATCAAACATGGTTTTTAAACGCGCGCAATGACCCGATTTTTTATATTTCATATTTTAATCATGATAATAATGAAATAATGATGGAACAGTAAACAATCTTCATTTTGATTCTGTGTTTTATATACAAAATCTTTCAGACAAAATAACTAATGTTTTCGGGAATGAATCAAACATATACCTAAATTGCAAATGAAAATATAAAATTTATTAATAATGTATACACTATAAACGTAAAAGGTAAAGATGATTTTCTTAAAAAAGAAACAATTTTGTTTATATTATACCACTTTATAATAATAATTGTGTATTACAATTATGTAGACCAAATCTAAATTCACTCATCATATATCTCTCTAACTATAAAACTAATATTAAAAATAATAAACGTAATTGTGCTTGGCGCATAAATAGCTAATACTTTTCAATTAATTTAGATGTCAACTATTAATAAACAATGAAACTTTGATGTAAATAAAAATACGTTATTTTTAACAAAATATATTATATATTTTTTATGACAATAAATATTTAAACGATTAGAATAATAATAATAGCAGTAACACTAAAAATAACAACAATATTAATAATAATAATAAAGAATAATAAGAATAATAATAAACGAACTCATAAATTAATGAAGTCTGTTTACACAAAATTGAACTTACCATTGTATTGGTGTGAATAAAAAATCAGTTGAAAACAGTAAATTAATCCCCGCAACTATTAAGTCATATTATGCTGTTTACAAATAAACTCAGTGCTTTTTACGAGCAATAGCAAAAAAATCGGGCGAAGCATCTGCGGGAACAACTGAATTCACGCATGCGGTCTAAATGCTACTACCATTACCATTTATTAGCCATTAGGCAATACCTACGTATTTGTCTATTACGCGTGTTTCTGTCAAGATTGAGTTTTTTTTTATAATTTAAATTGTTTGTTGTTGCTGTTATTAACACAAAACAGACATATATTGTACCGATCAGGAAAAGGCTTAAATAATTACTCTTTCCTCCAGTGGAATTATATCACAAAACCTGAATATTTACTAAAAAATATTAGTAGGTATTTATTTATTGCATTTTATGGAGGACAAGGGTATGATAATATCAAAAAAGTAACTCGAAAGAAGTGACGTTAAGTTGACAAATTACAAATAAGTAAATAAGTTGCAAAATTACGTGTTTTTTCACTTTTTTTACTACCCATGAAAATCTAGACGACATATCGGAAAAATAGTTATTCTATGTTGGCGGCATTTAGGCAATTAAATTACCTATAATTTAGTTAAGGTATCTAAAACCATATTTCACTAATTTGTTAACTGTAAAAAAAGCCGAACGCGGAAAAATAAGTTTTCGAAAATTAAGCATTATTATTGCAAAAATAGATGGATGTTGATAAAATTTATGGAAAAGGCGGTCAATCCAAAGATCAACATATGTGCCTAGGGCCAATTCGATTGACCGTGAATGAAATTGTTGCTCCAGGTATTTGTTAATTAACTTCGTTCGTTTTTTTTTGCAATTAATTGTTTAATTAAACGTTAATTTTAAGAAGTTAATATCGTAGATATAGGTTCTATTTGATCAAAAGAAACGTATCGAAAAAGAAAAATTTCAAAAAATTGTCATTAAGTTGCCTTTTATAACTAACAAAGTAGGATGTGAAAAACAGCGGTATAATCAAATTGACCCCAGGGTTAGGCAAAGGTCGCTCTGGAATTCGTTCTTTTTGCGTTAAATAGAGCTTATTTTTATGGTAATTTAAAAAAAAAGAAAAATCACCTACGCCTCTTTGTTCTCAAGATAGCTTTATTTTTTTATGTAACTGTTAAACTATTGGACGTATCGGATCGGGATTTTAGAGACAATTAAAGAAAGGATAAAACTTTTATTTTCAGAAAGTTTTACATTAATAGTTCATGTAACAAACGCGCTAGCAGCAGTAAAGTTAAAGTACGCGGGAGAAGGAGCGCCTGGTCCGTGCACGCACGTGAACGCCACCTTCGTCGCGCGCAAGATTTTTTAACCGAATTTGAAACGTTCAAGTTAAAAATCAAGCACGCTAAGAGAACGATGTTCACGCGCATGCGCGGGCCTAGCGCTGCCACGTGCAGACTGTTCATTAATGTTATATTTTACTCTGCTAGCGCGTTTATTACTTACATGAACTATCAATGTAAAATTTCTGAAAATAAAAGTTTAACCCTTTGTTTAATTATGGTCTCTAAAATCCCGGTCCGTATACGTCAAACAGTAAATTAACAATTAACGTTATAAGAAAAGCCGTGTCGGGAACAAAGAGACGTAGGTGATTTCATGTTACGAACTGAATCTCCCTGCTGTCAAAGAGCATCAATTATTCTAGCCTTTTCCTGATCGGTGCAATGCATGTCTATTTTTGTTAATATCAGCAACAATAAACAATTTACCCAGCTTTATATATTAAAAACCTTATTTTATGATGTCGAGTAGTTGTTTAGTTTAGTTATCTTGTTCTTGAGTATTTTATTAGTGATTATTTATTTATAAGTAATACTATACCCAATAAATAGTTAATAATATTAAAATAAAAATTATAGTAGACTTACATTTTAAAATATGTTTAGAAAATAAATACGCTTTCGTAAGTTTTTGAACAAAATTTATAAAATTCAGACCGATATATAATCTAAATTATTTCTGCTGGAATTCAAATAACTAAACCTGTATTTAACCAAAAAATGTAACTTCTCTTAATAACAAAAAGTTAGTTTACGTGTAACACTACTACATATTTAACAATCTCTTTATTACAATAATGAATCAGACATTAATGTATAATAATTAAAAGTATTAAATTAAAATCACGACAATGAACAGGTTACTATACTACTGGAAGTAGCATGCCATTGCGAAAAGTGTGGCTGAGAGACAGACAGTATCTCAGACACGCTGTCTCACTCTAGCACGCCGCGATTGGTTGGAGCATTCATTTCCAACCAATCGCGGCGTGCTAGAGTGAGACCGCTTGTACTGAGGTACTTTTTGTCTCTCTCGCACACTCAGCCACAATTTTCGCAATGGCATGCCTCCAGTAGTATCTGCTCGAAGGATTCGCCATATTCTTAGCGACTTTTCCTAGGGTGGAGGTAAGTATTTAAAAATTGCCATACGTAATTCATTCATAAATCATACTGATTGATTAGTATAGTATGTGATAGAGATATATGATAATTGAATTAAGATGTTGAGATATTTGGTCTACATACAGTAATCAACAATTAATTATTATTACAAGAAAAAAAATTAAGAAAATTATCTTTATCTTTTACGTTTATAGTGTATAATATTATTTATTAATTTTACATTTTCATTTGCAATTTATATATTTTATTCATTTTTGAAAACATTAGTTATTTTGTCTGAAATATTTTGTATATATGAAATATAAAAAACGGGTCATCCTATTTATAAATCATGTTTGATACATCTTTCCAAAACGCTCCGTATACTTCATAATATTTTTAAAATGTCCTCTTTAAGGCACCGCTCGATGCCCTAATAAAATATGTATTTTCTATCTATATGACATAGGAGTAATATAATCACTATTAGTCCACCCTGTATGTATTGATTTAAGACAACATTTATAAATGAATATCTCTAATACGGGAAAACACTAAATATGCAGGTATGTGGATGTAGTGAACAATGGTTAAAATAGTAAACGGTTTATAACATTTTATTTTTAAAAAATTCTTCAATATAATGATTTAACTAACCAAGAAAATGTTACAATACATTACATATAATTAATAAAATAATATTTAAAAAAATATCAAATGCAACTGGTATCAGATTAATTATTTACCCTATCGAATATATCAGGGTTTTTGGTGCCACGGTGTAGTATATCTCCACACCCCACTCCCAGTCCGAAACATTCCGTAATTATTTGTGGTGGGGCGCGATAGAATGAGAGCGACCCAACTAGTGGGGACTTTAAGATGCCCATCATAGTACCACCATATCGTCTGCTGCTGCTTTGATGATTAGGGGTGGATGTTAGCTTTGTGGAAGGTTTTTTGAGCTTCCGATGTTTC
Source organism: Anoplophora glabripennis (assembly GCF_000390285.2). Lineage (NCBI taxonomy): Eukaryota > Metazoa > Arthropoda > Insecta > Coleoptera > Cerambycidae > Anoplophora > Anoplophora glabripennis. The sequence continues at coordinate 19,495 of NW_019417659.1, read as the reverse complement.
GGCGGTTGAATTAGAAACTTAGGCGAAAGTTTCGATTTCTGTTCAGCGTCTTCTGCTTCACAAAGATGGTCGGCTACTCGAGACTGGGAATGCGACACTCCGATGCCCATGAAAATAGCCAGGTGTTATAACATAAAGATATTATTATTCAGTAAACGTTTGAGCCTTTATAATTTTTTGTTTTTCTAGAAAACACATTTTTGTATTAAAGATGCCCTTAATTATAGACGATATAAACATTTTACCGGTTAGTACGATTTTCTGTCAGTAGTTGAATTTATTTTTATATCCAACAATAACTTTACAGGTATTTTATTTTTTTTTATATACAGGGTGTTAGTAGACAAACTTCAGGGGTGATCCTACATGAGAAAATAATGGCAGTTTGCTCATAAACGAATGTCCGCAAATGATTCGTTTTCCGAGATACGGGGTGTCAAAGTTTTTCTTAAAAACTGACGATTTAATTTATTGCTCTGAAACCGGTCGAGATGTGCAAATGAAATTTGGTGGGTTTTAAGAGGTAGTTATTGCGCATTTTTTGACACGCAATTAAGAAT
>NW_019417659.1:5509-18076 GCF_000390285.2 Anoplophora glabripennis | reverse complement strand
ACCGGTAGAAACATGCCAAAATAACAGGGTATTGAAAATCAATTACCACATAGGTAATTTTTAGTAAAATTAATTGTAAATAATTAATTCAGTCAAAAAGTATTGTTGTCCGACAAATTTCAAGCCGCGTTTTTTCAGTCCGACAGCTGGAAATCGGAATTTTCACGGGGTATGAAAAATCGATTACCACATATCTAATTTTCATTTTTTCCACTTTTAAATTTACTGTACAAAATAGTGATATAAGTGTCCGACGATTTAATGTCCGCAAATTATATAAAAGATGTGGTCTTGACTTTTCAAGACCCCGGGAAATTGCCATGTTTTTGGACTTTTCCGAGTGGAAAAGCGGAGGAATCGAGAAAAGTCGCAGAGGAAAAATGTGGTAGATTCGTCAAAACGAAGCTCCTCAGAAGTTATAAAGTATGTGGTAATCAACTTTCCAGATGGGGCCTGTACTGTGGACTATTAGTGTTAATAAGTAATTAATTTTTCTTTTATCGAAAAGAATAGAAAATTTTACAAATGCGGAATTGTCAAACGTAGGGTACCTCATCACACCATATTTGCTCGTCTTCATCAACGCGCGAAAATGGTTCATTTAAGAAACAAACGGTTGACTGTGGGCGCCCTCGAGAAGTACGAACTGTGCAACTAGAAGAAGCAGTTCACGAGTTAATTGCGGAGTCACCTGAAACAAGTACTCGAAAAATTGCCAACATATTGAATGTAAGCAACTTCACTGTATTTAAAATTCTTAAAGAACAGCAATTGTATCCGTTTCATATTGAACGTGTGCAAGCTCTACTACCTAGAGACTTTTTTCCGCGCCTATTTTTTTGCCAATGGATTAATCATCAAATCGCTCAAATTCCTAATTTTTTAAATGCCGTTTTGTTTACTGACGAGGCTACTTTTGGACGACAGTGTATACGAAATTTCCATAACAATCACTTATGGGCTGAGGAAAACCCCCATGGAATCTTTGAAGCTCATTTTCAGCATCAGTTTTCCGTAAATGTATGGCTTGGGGTAATTGATGATCATTTAATCGGTCCATATTTCCTCCCACAACGACTAACAGGCGAATCTTATCTTAATTTCCTACAGGAAGAGTTACCTGTTCTTCTTGAAGAAATTCCTCTACAGCTGAGACAACACCTATGGTACATGCATGATGGTGCACCAGCCCATTTTAGCATTAATGTACGTAATCACTTAGACACAGTATATCCAAATCGTTGGATAGGTAGGGGAGGTACGGAACATTGGCCTGCTCGATCGCCGGATTTAAATCCTCTTGATTTTTGCATTTGGGGTTTTCTTAAGTCATTAGTTTATTCCACTCCCGTTGAAAATGTTGATGACCTGAGGAATCGAATTATAGTCGGCTGTGAGACAATAAGAAATATACCAGGAATATTTGCGCGAATACGACAATCAATGAGGCGAAGAGTTGAATCTTGTGTCACGTCTGAGGGAGGTCATTTTGAACATTTGTTGTAGCTTTGCGCCTTTTCAAAATTTTATTAGTGTTATTTTCTGTTATTGTTCTGGTTTAATGTTATTGTATTAGATAGTTCTTGATAATGTATTAAAGAAATAAAAAATACGCGTTAAGATGTTTTATTTTTTTGCATCAAAACGGCGCCCCATACGAAGAAAAGGCAAGAGAGATTTTTTGTCACAAATTGAACGAGGAATTCAAAAATGATTTTTAATTTGTAATATCTCAGTGGCGTACCATTTTTTTCTTTAAAAAAATTGAGATTATTACCCGTACGCGCGCCAATGATGAACATAAAATTCTTAATTGCATGTCAAAAAATGCGCAATAACTACCTCTTAAAACCCACCAAATTTCATTTGCACATCTCGACCGGTTTCAGAGCAATAAATTAAATCGCCAATTTTTAAGAAAAACTTTGACACCCCGTATCTCGGAAAACGAATCATTTGCGGACATACGTTTATAAGCAAACTGCCATTATTTTCTCATGTAGAATCACCCCCTGAAATTTGTCGCACTTATTTACTAACACCCTGTATATTGCTATGTCTATTTAATGAAGTACACGCCACTGGCGCGCTATTTGTTGATAACGGCTCCGATCAGTTTTATTGGTCGTTAAGTCAATAAAGTGTGAGATTTGTTATTAGTCATAATTTATGGAAAGGGGTAAACATTTTGAACGTCTGTAGTGATCTAGTGCATTAAAAGTTGACTGGATGCGCTACCGCTACTTAGAAATTGATTTTATAGTTGTGTACCGCTATCCTTGTCCTATTTGAGTTTACAACTTGTTTTTCGATACAGGAAAAAACGCCAGAATATTCACGAAAGAATATTATAAACGATATTTTTTAATTCTAGTGATACAATACGGCTTTGTGGTGTTCTTTGTAGCTGGTTTTCCTCTAGCGCCTTTCTTAGCCCTAGCCAACAATCTCGTGGAGCTAAGGGTGGACGCTTACAAAATAACGAACCATTTTAAAAGACCTGTTCCCAATAAGGTTGCCGGAATAGGAGCTTGGATGGGAATCCTTCAAGCAATCACTTACGCGGGTGTAATGACGAACGTAAGTAATTTTACATATTTTCATCTTTAATACGAAAAAATGATACTTTTGTATCGGCTAACCATGAGAAAATCCTTACTCTTTTAACAGAACCTTCATAAATGATTTCAAGCCACGTGACCAGTAATTTTCTATGGAACAGTAATTTTATTTCTTTCACGTTGGCAATTAAATTTCAATAAAATAATGAGATTACATTAAAACACAACATTCAGATTTTATTCAACCAATCCGCGATTACATTATCTCGAGCATAGACGTAACGGTTTGTCATTGTTCATTGTAAACCAATCATTAATATTGGTGGCGCGAAGATTTAGGGATTTTTAGTTGACAGTGGTCCCGTGGCTTGTAACCATTTATGAAGGTTCTGAATGTGACTAGCATTTTTTTGGTAGTTCTAATTTATACTTTTTCAGGCTGTCATTATAGCTTTTACCGGTGATTTTGTGCCGCAAGAGATATATAAACATACTATTGATTATAATTTAAGAGGATTTGTCAATACCACAATTTCCGGTAAGAACAACGTATATTTTAGTAAGTTATGAAATTACCTTCAATTTTAATTTCGTTAACTTCATAAAATACCAAATATGTACTTATTTTACGCCTAAGGTCAGGTGCTTTGAGTTTCGGTTAAGCCAGTACGTACACTGATTTATTTCATCAAAATATATTCACAGTCTAATCGCCTGATTAGTTAATTAAGTTTTAACCGAGACTCAAAGTACCAAGCCTAAATGTCACATGTATTTATTAGTTTATGCTGCGTCACGTTGACACCTAGACAAATAGTTATTTACACCATAAAGGAGATAAGTATTATTTACCAGTCGAGGACGATTTTGCGCCCGAGTGGAGCGAGGACTGACAATAGAGTCCGAGACTGGTAAATTATACTTAACTGCTGCGTAGTGTATAACATTTTATCTGCTCCCAACTCATTTTGACATTATTCGAAATCTTGCAAAGTCGCCCTGGTTGTTTGGATTTTGTCATTTCTAAGGTGTTTATAAACAAAGCTCATAAAAGTTGCAATTTTGTTGGTTTTGAATTATTTCTAAATGAGTGATTCTCAAATAGAAAGTGCAGCAAATGGTGCCTGCGAATTTTTATTGGCCGATTATTTTTATTGGCTATTATTTAGTCGAAAGTGAGCTACGGACGAGCATATAAAAATTTCAAAGAATGGTGCCAGAACGAAAATACTGGTGTTTCTGAAATGTCACTGCTAGCATATTTCATGGAGAAGTTAAAAACTTTAAAGACACTGGCGAGTTTGTGGAGTGAATACTCTAGGATTGTCAACTATACAGGGTGTTTCATAATTGGATGTCAATATTGAAGGGTGTTAATCTGTGCGTGATTTTAAGACAAAAAGTTCATATAAACATAGGTTCGTTTTCGCTTTATTTTTGATATACAGGGTGATAAATATCTGTTTGTAAAATTGTTTTTTTTTTAATAACTCCGAAACTAAATTAGATAGTTTTATAAAATTTAGTATGTGTAAACTAGGTGCAGAGACACGTCTTTTGCATAATAAACGAATTTTCATTTTTAACCAGTGGCGTCCCAATTAACTTCAACCTTATTATTTTGAATGAAAAAAATGATACGCCACTGCATTTTTGAAAAACAAAAATTATTGTATAAATGGTGCTTTATTTTGTAATAAAAAAGATCTCTTGAGTTTTTTTCTTATCTTGCACTGTTTTTTAGTAAAAAAATAAAGAACAACAATAATTATCTGTACGTGGAATGAAGTACTTTTTACACATTTTATGGAAATAATTCTTTTACTAGATAACTTATACACATTATTGTATAATATTATTAATAATTACGATTGACGATCAACAAATAACAATTTTGTGAAACGAAAAAAACAAACAATTACATCAGTTGTTGAAAATGCCCTCCACCTGCAAGGATACATGCTTCAGCTCTTCTTCTCATATTAGTGCGGACTCTTTGAAAAATGTTGTCAGTGTTCCTTATTACATCACAGGAAGCTCTTATGCGATTCCTCAGGTCTTCTACAGTGTTAACCGGAGTGTTGTAAACCAGAGTTTTCAGATGCCCCCATAAGAAGAAGTCCGCACTATTCAAATCTGGGGACCTGGGGGGCCATTGTTGAGGTCCACCACGGCCACCCATCGGTCATGAAATGTGCGATTTAAATATTCTCTTGCTTCTCGATGGAAATGAGCTGGTGCACCATCATGCATGAACCACATTCTATTTCTAGTTAAAAGTGGCACTTCTTCAAGTAATACGGGCAAATCCTCCTCTAGAAACCGACGATATGTACGGCCGTCTAGCCTTTGTGGCAGAAAAAAAGGTCCAATTAAGTGATTTTCAACAATTCCAACCCAAACATTCACGGAAAATTGTTCTTGATTGTTAAAGTTCACAATTGCATGCGGGTTTTCTTCGGCCCAAACATGATTGTTATGGAAATTTCTTATAGCGTTTCTAGAGAAGTTAGCTTCGTCTGTAAACATTATTTCACAGTCAAACAAGGGATTTTGCGCAATTTTCTCCAAAAACCATTGACAAAAGTTGATTCGCAAAGGAAAATCTCGAGGAAGTAAGGCTTGGACCCGTTGAATATGATACGGGTATAACAGAAAATCGTGAAGAATTCTCCAAACTAGAATGTGCGAGATATTCAAGTTATTTCCAATTTGTCTAGTGCTAATATTAGGATTTTCATCAATTGAATTTAAAACTGCTTCTTCAACTTCTGGAGTTCTAGTAGTCCGATGGGCACCTTTTAATTGATTATTTGGCTTAAAAGTACCTGTTTCAGCCAACGTTCTATGTATGTTTGAGAATGTTCGTCTATCTGGTGTGACTCTATTCGGGAAACGCTCTTGATATAATCGTTTAGCCTCTGGCGCTCTGCCATCAGCCAAGCCATACATGTAATGAATGTCTGCCAACTCTTGATTAGTAAACTCAACCATTATCAAATAACACTGTACAGGTATTTTAAGTATCAAAATTGAGTTGAATGAACTGAACTGTCAAAATTAATAAATCACAACAGTAATCAACAACCACAGCCTACTAGGTAATCTTTATATCATGCTTTCTGTTTGGCTCAATGTGGGTTAGTATGTTGTTCTTTATTTTTTTACTAAAAAACAGTGCAAGATAAGAAAAAAACTCAAGAGATCTTTTTTATTACAAAATAAAGCACCATTTATACAATAATTTTTGTTTTTCAAAAATGCAGTGGCGTATCATTTTTTTCATTCAAAATAATGAGGTTGAAGTTAATTGGGACGCCACTGGTTAAAAATGAAAATTCGTTTATTATGCAAAAGACGTGTCTCTGCACCTAGTTTACACATACTAAGTTTTATAAAACTATCTAATTTAGTTTCGGAGTTATTAAAAAAAAACAATTTTACAAACAGATATTCATCACCCTGTATATCAAAAATAAAGCGAAAACGGACCTATGTTTATATGAATTTTTGTCTTAAAATCACGCACAGATTAACACTCTTCAATATTGACATCCAATTCTGAAACACCCTGTATATTTTCATAGAGGTGAACGTGGATATATCAAAATACCTGAGCTGAGAGCATTTTTGAAACGAAAAAATGATGGCTATACATCTAAAAAGTCAAACGTTTTTACAAGAGACAACGATTTTCTCGTTCAGACACCCGATAACACATATTTGCTAATGAAGGTAGTGACGGTCTTAGGCATTTCACGAGCATGCCTTTCTGATGAGTTATGAAACTTACTTTGGACAACGTCAATTTCAAAATTTTCAATGACACTATTGTAGTTACGATTCCAGATTCTAAAAATGGTATGTCACGTACGTTTACAATTACTTATCGCCTGGGTTCTGTTTATCACTTAGAATTTCTCAAGAAATATATCAAGATTAGATTGAAAATTAAAACTGAAATTTCACGCTTTTTTATGCGCTATCAAGCAGGTAGATGTTACGACCAACCAGTCGCAGGCAAGAATACGCTTACTATGATTCCTGATAAGATTGCACAGTTTTTGAAACTAGAACATCCTGAAACATATACAGGCCATTCATGCCGAAGAACATCGGCAACGTTACTGGCTACAGGAATTGATGTATTAGCAATCAAGAGACATGGTGGGTTGAAATCACCCACAATTGCAGAAAGTTATGTTGCTGACAGTTTAAGTACAAAAATTGAAATAGTCAACAGGATTCTTTACAAGGACACTTCAACTCCACATTCTAATAGTAGGTACGTCGCATACATGTTGTTTGAATGGATCAGTCGGATAATATTGAGCCCCGGGTGACTGAAATGGAGCGGTCAAATCATTTTGAGAAAAATGTGACAATTAGTAAACGCGTGGGGAATAATTATCCAGATTTTATAAATGTTACTAAATGTAACAACTGTACAATTTCTATAAATATTCATTCATAATAATTAATAAAATGTAATGTTCATCAAATATTTCTATTTATTTGTTCATAAAATATGCATTTATAACTCGAAATCGCTTTTTTCCCTAGGGAGGTACCTAAGTTACCTCACTTGTCCATAGCAACTTCCACTTCTGCGATAAAATCCACTTACCTCCTTAAAAACAATGTATTAATAGTCTATTTACTATGGTGGGAGCAGATAAATGTTATATATTGGTATACATATAGTTATTTTCCGTAGATCTCACCATGAAATGCAGTTTTACAAATTAACTTTCGAATCAGAGATGTATCTTTATAGATATCTTGTCATGTACCTAAAACATGTGACTTTGAAAGTAAGAGTAAGTACTGACTCTAACAGAGACTGTAAAAATATACGTGAAGTAATAGCGTCCCGGAAGTTTTTGCGTCGATAAAATGATGTTACATTTAAAAACTGCTATTAAACTAGATATGTTGAGTGAAGAAGTCAAGGCAAATTACGAGGTCTGTTCAGAAAATAACCGAACTTTTTTAATTACATGCTAATAGAGATATTTAGTGATATGCGGTTGGCAACACTGCGTTGCGCATAACCTCCTCTGCAACCACATGTTCTTGGATTGTTGATATCTCATTTAGTTTTCGTGATATTCAGGCCGAGTATGTATCCCATTTTATCATAATAACGGTTATGTTATTTCAGGGTTGTTAACGTTACCTGTTAAGATATAACATGCATGTTATTGAGGAATTAAGACCATTTTTAGCAAATACTCGTATTGCAATTTTGTTGTTTTTTGAAGACGCTTTTGTGTCGACATTTTTAATAATAATTATGCAAAATTATTAAAAACAAGAGTAAGTATTAGACAAAAACACATATAACTGACAGATGTCTTTTAGGTTATGAAACATGAAACAAATGCAAACTCATAAATAACGGATAAGTACAACATAAAATAGTTTGTAACTTGTTATCTCAAATTATAACAGAGTTTCTTAAAGGCAAGGAATTTGGTGTTGCTATAGTTTAACGTAGTTGTTATTTGTCTAATGAAAATGAACGGCTTGTTAAATTTCCATTTACTTGCCGGTTTTATAAACACACATCGAAGGTAAGTTGTAAAATTTAAGTAACTTAGATAGTATATACGTATACGTATATGTATATATTATATTACGTACGTATATATAAGTATTTACTCTAAAATTATTGTTAGGTTACATCAAACGAAGAATCTAACAAGGAAACTACCCTAAACCGAACTCTCCGATTTCCCATATTTTTATATATATGTTGTAGACTCGGTTGTAGAACATAAAAAATTAAATGACATATTTTTTTATAGGCGGAAAAACATATTTAGGGGGTGAAAAACATCCTCAAAGTTCACCCCCCAAAACAGTTTTTTCTAAATATCTGGGGTTCTAATCAATATTTTGGAATGAAAAAAAAATGTAAATTGCTTCTTATAAAAAAACAAATGTTTCACATTAGATTCCGTGTTTGGAGGCTGCTACCCTTATTTTTTATTTTAGAAAAACTATATTTTTCAAACATTTTTTATATATAAAAAAATGTATATTAAAAAAAATAAAAAATATGATTTATGTAAAGAAATTGACAAAATAAAGTTATCTTTTTAGGGGGTGAACAACCCTCTAGTGTGCTAAAAATGTCTGTACGATTAGAATTAACATTGCAAAATAAAAAGTTTTTACTTTTTCTCTAATCATACGAATAGTTTGTTCTATTAGCCGCAAACAGATTTAAACCGATGCAAACTACCACTCATGGTCACCCCCAAAATATTTCTGTGACATCTCAATATTTTGAAATGAAATAAAATGGAAATTACCGTAGAACGGGGATACTTGGAACACTTTTCAAAAACAAATCTTCAGAACTCATAAAGTCGCGGAGTTTATTCAACTATAAGGGGACAGCAATATGTAAGAACATGTCTTCTTTCAGAATATAATCATTCTTTTAAAATATCTGAGGTGTTTCAATGTTTTTATTTTTTTTTGTTTGGTGTTCCAAGTTACCCTCAAAATTGCAAACTTGGAACAGTCGTTTAAAATATGATATGTTTCATTTTATGAGTTAGTAGGGCATCATGGAACACTGAACTTGTTTTTAAAAACAACTAATACCACTAATTTTACCCGAAAAACGCTTTTTATATGAAAATATAATTTATTTCTTCAAAAAGATCCCACAGAATCATCTCTAAACCTTTAAGGTCGCTCTAAAACTAAAATAAAAACTAAATTAATCATTTTTTGGTGCCTAATAAGGACTAGTAAAAAATACAAATAATAACATTGTACCTAGGTACTTTATACATTTTTAATTATCTGATAACAATAATTTAACTAAATGTCGACTGGGTAATTTGCAAAAACTTTTAAGCCTGTTTTTCTCAGGTGTCCTAAGTTTTCTTTAATTTGCGATATGTCTATATCACATATATCTTCGACATCTGGATAAAAAAAAATTGTTTTTGACAAACCCGACGGCCTCAGGAATTTGCACTCAAAAATGTGTTGGTCTTTAATATTCATCACTTCTCCAACATAGTTTCTATATTTCTTCTTTCCAGTTAGTAACGGGAACGAAACCAACAAAAAATGTCCCATTTCTACCTCGATTTCTACTTGATTAGAATTATTTCCATCCTCTCGTTCTTCTACTGTAACACGTTCTTGCTGAAAGTCATTGTCAGTATTTGAATGACTCTTCTAAATCCTCGAAACTCTCAGGTCCAACTGATGAAATTGGTATCATGTAAGGATATTTCAGCATCAGTGTCACTATTATCCTCTTCCTCTAACCCAGATAGGCTTTTGCCTAGTTCGACAGTCAGTCTCTTTTTCTTTGTTGGTGGTGTGGTTTTATTCCCGTAACGCATATTTCTCTTTTAAGGCTGCAGATAAAACAGTTTCATCGGCTTCCATGTTTGGATTGGGGAGCCTTTTTAACACTTGTTCTCTGTCTAAAGGGTGTATGCCTGTAGCCTTGAAACCAGATTTGATAATATTGATTTGATTATGTTGCACTGATTCAAGTGTCTCATTAAATAATGCAGGGAATTGAGATTTGGGAATACAGCCTGAGTTTGAAAGTTTCCATTTAGTAATTGTTTTCCGCCAAAAAATTTTGAGTGGCCTAAAAACGGCAACATCTAAAGGTTGGCACAAATGTGTGCTGTTAGGTGGTAATAGGATGAAATGTATATTGTTTTTACGGCAGTCACTAATAACTGTAGACGAAATATGGCTCGACAAATTGTCACCAATAAGTGTCTTATGTACACCATCACCAATTTTTTTAAAATATGGTAAAACGATGGTAAAGAACCAGTCCTCAAAGACTTTTCCGTCCATCCATCCAGATTTAGTCCTATTATATCTTGCTCCCTTGGGGCCCCTTTCCGTCCAACTGTCATAAAGGTGTTCAGCCTTATATATTATGTAAGGAGGTAATAAGTTTCCATCAGCTGTGCAGGCCATAATTATGGAAGTGCTTGATTTTGAGGAATCCAGACATCTTTCAGGATGTTTGGTCCCACGCCTTACTAACACCTTTGAACGTACTGGGTCGTCACAAAGACTGGTTTCATCATAATTAATTAGAGCATTTGTGGGACGTTGTTTAGTGTCCTAAATTGTTAAAATATGCCGATATCGTTTCATGTGAAACCTCTGCCCTATTTCGTTTTATATTTTCTGCCAAACGATTGGTTAGCTGTGGGTGTCTTTCTCGAAAATAACTAACCCAATCTTTACCTGGATAGTTTTGTTTAAATCTTAGCTCTCGCCTTCCTAGTTTTTCTAGATAAGAATGTATGACGTCTTAAAGATCTCTTAGAGTTAATGGGAAACCCCATTCAGCGGCAATCTGCAAACCCTCGGCAATATTACGTTCTTCAGTTTGTGAAAGAACTGTAGGTCGTCCTACCTTGTTCATGTTTGTATTGCTGCATTTTCTGCTTATTGTGCCAAGAGATATCTTGTATTTTTTTGAAGCCTGTCTTAGAGTAAGAGTTTTAGACTTAATGTCAGAAATTGCTTTTTGAAGATTTTCTTGAGTATAATTCGCATATGGTCTGGACGGAACATTTTTTTTTGTGATGCACTGGCATTTTTAATGGAATCTGAAAAAGTAACACAATGAATTAAAATCAACGAAAAAAAACTAAGTAAAACTTGGAACACGCCGTAAAACTTGGAACAGGGCGTTCCAAATTTCCCGCCGTTTTCTATAAACCGTACACTTAACAAATATTTTAGCCATATGGCAACACTGCTTAAAATATCGCCGGGAACAGATATCGAATGGAATAAGGATACGTGCTTGTTATAACCTTGAAATTTTTAAGCCGCCAAATATTTTGACGACATTTGTACACAGGAAGTTATTTTCACTATGAAACTACAATAATATTTACCTTTTTATTATGTAGGGCACTAGTAACGATAAATTAAACACAGATATCACAAACTACGTTAATAACTTTGCAAGAGTGTCGGCAACTACACATCGTGTTGAAAACACCTGTTAATATCAGATGTTGCCACATGTCGGAAAAAGAGTTAGCAAATGAACTTTCGTTCCAAGTTACCCTTTCGTTCCAAGTATCCCTGTTCTACGGTACTTCTTTTAAAAAAATAAAATGTTTTACAAGTGATTTCGTGTTTGGGGGTTGCAACCCTTATTTTTTAGTTCAGGAAAAAGTGTATTTTCAAACATTTTTTATACATATAAAAAATTCATATTGATTCAAAATATTAAAAATAAGTATGATTTATGTAAACAAATTGACAAAAATAATTTCTCATTTTAGGGGGGGCGAACAACCCCCTAGTAATCCCCCAGTGTGCGAAAAATGTCTTAACTTTTTCTCTAATCATACCAATAATTTTTTCTCTTTGTCTAAAACGGATTTAAATAGATGGAAACTACCCCTGATGTTCACCCCCAAAAACAGTATATCCGTGATATCTCGGATTCTAATAAATATTTTGGAATGAAACAAAATGGAAATTACTGAATTGGGGGATGAACAGCAGGGGTAGTTTATGAACAGCAGGGGTAGTTTGCATCAGTTTAAATCCGTTTTAGACCAATAGAAAAAATTATTCGTATGATTAGAGAAAAATTAAAAACTTTTTATTTTAAAATGTTAATTCTAGTCAGCACAGAAATTTTTCGCACACTAGGGAATTGTTCACCCCTTAAAAAGAGAACTTAATTTTGTCAATTTATTTACATAAATCATATTTTTATTATTTTTTAACTAATATGAATTTTTTATATACCTATAAAAATTGTTTGAAAAATATAGTCTGAAATAAAAAATAAGGGTAGCAACCCCCAAACACGAAAACACTAATGAAACAACTGTTTTTTTATAAGAAGTAATTTTGCATTTTGATTCGTTCCAAAATATTGATGAGAACCCCAGATATTTAGAAAAATCTGTTTTGAGCAGGGGCGAACTTTGAAGATGTATTTCACCCCTAAACATGTTTTTCCGCC
>NW_019417659.1:2625-4859 GCF_000390285.2 Anoplophora glabripennis | reverse complement strand
TTAAATTTCTGAAATCTTCCCTTAACTTCTAGCCTCCCTAACTCTGTTAATTGTAATAGTACAAGAAAAAGTTAAGAGGCCATTTTTATGTAGAATTGTCTGCTTTACAACTTTCATGAAAAACTTTTTTTTCTAGCTCTTACCCTTTTTGAGTTATCTTGAAAAAGCCCTTTGTTTTATCTTTTTCCACCCTTGGCCGGGGGTTGAACAAAAAATTACTCTCACTTATTGTTATAATATACCTTAAACTAACTCATATCAAAAATTCAGCCAAGTTGACAAAATTTCGATTTAAAGGCTTAGTTAATTGGACTAAACATGCCTGTTTGACGGATACTTATAACATATATGTTATGACGGCATGTTATTTACAAACGTTATTTCTAACATAACATTTTAACGTAAATGGGATATATACTCGGCCTGATTGTTATTAGAGTGCAACGTGTTAAGTGTTAGTGACAAATTTTGAAATGTGCGTTTTTCTGAAACAACGAGGCAACGTAACATTTTGCGTGTATGAGGAAAACATTCACGGAAACGCTTCAACCTTTGAAACAAGCTTACGGACATAATCAGGCCGAGTATGTATTCCATTTACGTTAAAATGTTATGTTAGAAATAACATTTGTAAATAACATGCCGTAATAACATAAGTATCCGTCAATCACTTGTGAAACATCTTATTTTTTTAAAAGAAGTAATTTGCATTTTATTTCATTTCAAAATATTGAGATGTCACAGAAATATTTTGGGGGTGACCATGAGGGGTAGTTTGCATCCGTTTAAATCTGTTTGCGGCTAATAGAACAAATTATTCCTATGATTAGAGAAAAAGTAAAAACTTTTTATTTTGCAATGTTAATTCTAATCGTATAGACATTTTTAGCACACTAGAGGGTTGTTCACCCCCTAAAAAGAGAACTTTGTTTTGTCAATTTCTTTACATAAATCATATTTTTTCTTTTTTTTTAATATGAATTTTTATATATATAAAAAATGTTTGAAAAATATAGTTTTTCTGAAATAAAAAATAAGGGTAGCAGCCTCCAAACACGGAATCTAATGTGAAACATTTGTTTTTTTATATGAAGCAATTTACATTTTTTTTCATTCCGAAATATTGATTAGAACCCCAGATATTTAGAAAAAACTGTTTTGGGGAGTGAATTTTGAGGATGTATTTCACGCCCTAAATATGTTTTTCCGCCGATAAAAAAAATATGTCATTTAATTTTCTATGTTCTACAACCGAGTCTACAACATATATATAAAAATATGGAAGAACTTAAAAACCGTATTCGTTTTGAAATAAATCAAATCGACCCGGGAATGCTTGAACGAAGTGTAGACGGCGTTTACACACGCTTAGGACAATGCCAAATGGTACAGGGTGGGCAATTCGAACAATTTCGCTAGACTTACACAAACATTAGTGTAATTTTATTCGTTTGAAATGTAATTTTGTCAACTTTGTCCTTTTCGGAGCCATTAATAGTGTAAGTAGACAATTATCACTTATAAGAACTTAAGGTGCATTTTTTCTAAAAAATTGTTATGTAAGACATCGAAATTTTCACACCGTTGTTTAGATAATTATCACTGTCATCAATTTCGAACGAAAAAAATTTGCGGTCATTAAAAAAAAATTATGTCATCGCTGCCGTTAGTGGATTATCGAAAGAAAAATGTTTCCACATAACAAGGTGCCCTGGATCAAATCAAAATCGACGAGTCTCACCGTTTTTCGAAAAAAAAATAGTTTAACGAAAATATTAATTTTATGCAGAACTTTTTTACCACGCTGTATACATATACGTATATACTACCTAAGTTACTTAAATTTTCAACTTACCTTCGATGTGCGTTTATAAAACCGGCAAGTAAATGGAAATTTAACAAGCCGTTCATTTTCATTAGACAAATAACACCTACGACACCAAATTCCTTGCCTTTAAGAAACTCTATTATAATTTAAGATAACATGTTACAATAGCTATTTATGATATACGTGTTAAAAATATGATTTTATTTTGTGAGTGAAGATGATTAAAAAACGAGCGTAGCGAGTTTTTTAACTTCACGAACAAAATAAAATCACTTTTAACACGTATATCATACACTATTTTTTCTACAAAACAATCGGAAGAACTTTAAACTCAATAAAAATAAGAAATCAAAAAATACCACACAGATCGCAGTGTTTATGAACCAAAATTTTCGTAGCAACCAGT
>NW_019417659.1:0-2161 GCF_000390285.2 Anoplophora glabripennis | reverse complement strand
CGATAGTTTTAACATTTGTCAATAAACGTCAAAAAAAAATGGAACGCTTCGGTTCAAGCTCTGAATTATATAATCGTATCGAATACCACTCGAGCAAACGAAAATATTCGATTATACTAACCTCCTCACTCGACGTATATCCTTAAAACACCACTCCAGCTACGCTGTCGTGGTGTTTCGCAGAATACGTCTCGTGACTCGGAAGTATAATCGAATATTTTCTATGCTCTTGTGATATTATAACTGATTATATAATTCATTAGAAATTTAGCCAATAGCAATTACAAATTTTACGTAGTTACTATGTATTGATAAGCGATTATACTCTTGACGACGTGGTATAACCGTTTTGGTGTTTCGCCTCCTCCAACAATGTGAACTATGTCATGGTAACGATAGTTTTAACATTTGTCAATAAACGTCAAAAAAAAATGGAACGCTTCGGTTCAAGCTCTGAATTATATAATCGTATCGAATACCACTCGAGCAAACGAAAATATTCGATTATACTAACCTCCTCACTCGACGTATATCCTTAAAACACCACTCCAGCTACGCTGTCGTGGTGTTTCGCAGAATACGTCTCGTGACTCGGAAGTATAATCGAATATTTTCTATGCTCTTGTGATATTATAACTGATTATATAATTCATTAGAAATTTAGCCAATAGCAATTACAAATTTTACGTAGTTACTATGTATTGATAAGCGATTATACTCTTGACGACGTGGTATAACCGTTTTGGTGTTTCGCCTCCTCCAACAATGTGAACTATGTCATGGTAACGATAGTTTTAACATTTGTCAATAAACGTCAAAAAAAAAAAATGGAACGCATCGGTTCAAGCTCTGAATTATATAATCGTATCGAATACCACTCGAGCAAACGACTCCTCACTCGACGTATATCCTTAAAACACCACTCCAGCTACGCTGTCGTGGTGTTTCGTAGAATACGTCTCGTGACTCGGAAGTATAATCGAATATTTTCTATGCTCTTGTGATATTATAACTGATTACACAGCCCCACAAAAAAAAGTGTTCGGACTTGTGAGTCGGACATATGTATTCCCATGTATTTTTCGACGCTGAATCCGATCCCGAGCTCAGAAATGGCCCTCCACGTCTGGAATTGTCCCCAGGGGCCAAAAATGGCCTCCATAGGGCCTGAAAGATGGATTCCGGGATGAGGCGAGGTCGAAGGTGCATTCTAAAGCCAAAGCCGAATTTGTGGTCGAAAAGTTTATGGCCAACTGAAATTCCCCGTTTTGGACCGGGAAAATAACCCTTAAGGGGCCGGAAAATCGTGTTTCGGTCGTCGCAATTGCAACAGTGGTATATTTATGTACTTTTAATTTCTGGAACTCAGACTGTGCTCGAAAAGTTCTTGGCCAACTGGAATTCCCCGTTTGCGACCGGGAAAATGGCCCCTTAGGGGCAGAAAAACGATTCTCCGGCCCCTAAGGAGTCATTTTCTCTGTCCCAAACGGGAGATTCCAGTTGGCCATAAACTTTTCGAGCACAAATTCGGCTTTGGCTTTAGAATGCACCTTCGACCTCGCTTCATCCCGGAATCCATCTTTCAGGCCCTATAGAGGCCATTTTTGGCCCCTGGGGCCAATTCCAGACGCGGAGGGCCATTTCTGAGCTCGGGATCTGATTCAGCGTCGAAAAATACATGGGAATACATATGTCCGACCCACAAGTCCGAATACTTTTTTTTTTGTGGGACTGTGTTATCATTTAACTGCCAATTTAAAAATATACAGGGTGATTGAGTCATAATGTCATTAATTTTATGACGAGATAGAGAAAAATGAGTATAATACGAAGGCGTGATTAAAAAAAAATTAAATGCATATTTAAGCTGAAAAAAAATGTTTTGAAATCATTATTTAACCACCTTTTCAGGCTGTACTGACCGGCTGACGTCAGCCGGTTATTTACAATATTGCGCACGGCTACGACATGAACAAGGCGCCCTAGAAGTAACGTTGCCATATTTTCGCTCATATAAAGACAATAAATAAACGGTTTGATCGTGTCAGCCAATAATAATTTAAAATGCTGTAACGTACTTTTCTCGGTTGCCAAATTTTTGTAACACCCTTTATATATGGTTTTGAATTTGCGGTGGTGACGGTTCGGTTCAGACGTTACT
>NW_019417658.1:10149-53246 GCF_000390285.2 Anoplophora glabripennis | reverse complement strand
GCTGTCCAGGCCTACACGAGATGAGGCAGGATAAAGAGGGATAATCCCCCTCGATCCCAAATCATTGAGGCCAATTTCTAGCTATGGAATAATGGTGCTAGATATATATATATATATATAAGTATTTAATCTATGCGGTCATACTGATAGTCCACAACCACACATGTGTCAAGGCAGTTTGCAACTATCAGAAATTGAAATTTACATTAAAGTTGCAAAGGCTAAATTAATATATGATCTCAGATAAATGAAACACCAGTAGAATCTACAATAGTGTAAAAAATTATAACATAGTCATAGAGAAGAAGAAGAAGAAGTAACTATCATCTGTCAACGTCAACTTTGTCAACAATTTTTTCATCAGAACCACGTGTTATTGTTTTCATTAATAATTATGGTAAAAATCGGTTTTAAAGTATTTATTTGGTGCATTTTTTATATACTTTGTTATAGGATGTTTTGTCAAGACCCGCAGAAGAATTTGATAATGATCAGTCAATTGAAACAATGTGGGCAATTAAGGCCTTTGAACATGCAGAGATTTACTTTAATGTGAGTCTTTCACAGTCATTGGTTTTGTGAAGATATTATATCTCAGTAATTAGCATTAAAAGAAATAGATTTTACTATAAAATCAACAATCTAATATTAATTTTTGTTTGTTTTGTTTATGTTATGTAATTCTTAGTATTTTAATTCAGATCTTATGTTCCGTCGACCCAAAACACTTGAAACTTACGCCGATGGATGATACGATTTATAAAATATTCAGGGAGGAATTTCCAACTTTGGATGTCAAAATTATCAATGAAAACGAACTTAAAAGCACAAAAGAAAAAGCGAAATGGCGTCCCTTTTGTGAACGTTTTAAAACTCTAATAGAAGACTACAGCTTTGGAACTTTATTGCGTTCTCACGCAGAAGATGACTATAAAGAAGAAAACTCGATTCTAGTAACGAGAATACAGTTCTATGCGATAGAGATTGCTCGAAATAGAGAAGGTACTAATGATATTTTACGAAAGAAGTTCAAGCCTAGTCCAAAGCCAGAAATACAAGAAGAAACATAAATTATGAAGGACTTAGATAGGTTGTCATTTTTAAATCTCATTTCTCTTTATGAACATCATTAGTTTTATTTAAATTATCAATTATTTTTAATAAATGGGTTAATAAATAATAATACTGAAGCGTAAAGGTTCTTAAAATGTACTCCCAAAGTGAGCTGACTTTCAGCTAAAAAATAGTTGTTAGTTTGTTTTGAGAAATGTAACAAAAAATTCTTTTAATCATTTTAATTAAATAATATTTAAAGTGAAAAGAAAAAAAAAGAAGGGCATGGATATGTCTCCATACTTTGGAAAATGCAATCACTATTTCTCAAATTAACGAAGTATATCTATGCACATGGTCTATATAATCAAATGGAGTGATTAATTTTGATGGAATTATTCAGAAAAAGTGCCCTTTGAGTTTCATTCAAATTCAGATCATATTTAATGCCAATTCTGAATTTTTCATAAATTTTGGATTATATCTAGGCCATTTTGAAAGCTGTCGAGTTGTAACCGAAAAAATTATATTTACAGAAATGAGGAAAATATTTGTTGTAGGTAAAGTCTTGTTATTTTATTTTAAAGCGGGCCTTTTTATGTTTTTTCTTGTAAATTTTATACAATCTTCACAAAAATAAATTACTTTTTTGTTAGTTATTACGAACACATTTTTGATATAATTTTGATTTAATTGGCATGATAAATTTTGTTTATTTGATAATAAATATGAAATAATGTTTCATAGAGTACAGAAACGTTCATTCTAATATTCTTTCAGGAGAATTATTGGAATTTTAAAAACGTTTAATTCACTTTATAAAATGATAACACGGGCGTAGCCATGCCCATGAATGATAATTGCCTTCATCTCATATTTCTCTCATTCTGTATATTGCAACTATCAAATTTGAATCTCTTAATACTATTTTGGAAAAAATTAAATTAGATGAATTTGAAGAATGACGATAATCTGAAATGAATGCGATTAGTTTATATAACTGTAGATGACAATTCCAATAATTTTCATGAGAGCATGCAATTACAAATTGCTCACCTTCATTCCGTCTTCATTATCTTTTGTTTATGAAGTTTTAAACGACAAATCGGATTTGTATCAAAAATGTGTAGGTGATAATTAATAAAGTAATTAATTACACAAAAACTTAGATTTACAAAACATAAATGGAAAATGTGAAAATAATAAAAATAAGTCGCCAAAGTTTGTTAGATTACTGATTTCGATAGTCACTTCCCGAACTTTCTTATACTCAGTTTTAAAATTATTAGATTTATTCGTTCACGTTAAGTTTGACCTACTTTTGGCTTTTATTTAGTTGGTTTGTTCCAAATTAAAAAAATTAAGTGATTAATTGAATTTACCACCTCAAAGTAAATAAATCAAGAAAAAAATTAAATTTCATATAAAATCATTAATTATACAGAAATGGTAAATCCATAAAGTGAAATTTAATAAATTGCTGACTGTACAACTTTTGTTGAAAAAATTTGGAGAAAACGGTGTCGGAGGATTGGAAATTTTCAAAGAAAAATCAATACGACATATAGTGTCATGAACAAAAATGCTTTAATGTACATGTTTTCAGGTAGTATTACTGTGAATTTTTTCAAATGATTTAGATTCAAAATGGCGGCTGTAGCCAATGGCAAGCAACGACACTTTTTTCCGGAAGGTTGTTTGGCCAGAAAGGTTTCTTCATTCAAAAGTCCCAATTTAGGATATTCAGTTTCTTCAACCACTTTTAGGAAAACAACTTCTAAAATATCAAATACCTTGGAATATATTGGACAATAAGTAAAACTTTCGATACCACTTTAACTTTAGAAAAAAAGAAAAATTACACCCCCAGTATGAAACTTCCCAGATCGTTGTCACACAAAAATAAAGAAATAATAGTTGCTACCATCATCAAAATATACAATGTCTGCAAACTATTCCTTTGACTGCAGGCATACTCATACTGAATTGTTTGAAAGCAATTACAAACATTTTTACCATGACTAAAATTCAATCCATCATTGACCCTCTATTCAATTTTTTTTTGTATTTATGTAACATATATTCAACTTAGCCGTCAAATACTTCAGAAACTTTAATCCATTATCCATTTTAAGAACAATTCAAGAAATGCGCACTAACAAATAATTAGTGTGTGCTTGAATACATAGTGTGGGTTTTACTGTTAATTTATCATTATTCCTTATAACGTTCACTATAATACAAAAAGGCTGAAGAACTTCAATCCATGGCTTTTTTGTTTATATTTATTTTAACCAATGAAGAATTGTATTATTAAAACTAGTTAACATTTTAAATTTATTTATTAAATAAAAAAGCATACACTTAAGACGTTTCTACAGCGGATGCTGCAGCCGATTCTTCTGTGTATTTGCCCTTGTCTTTGCCCAACGCGGCCAAACGTCCCTTAGCTCTGCGGTCAATGATCTTCTTCCTGTCTTTGTCCATCTTAAGCTTTACGATGACAACCTGCAAAGAACATTGATTGATAAGTATTCGAGAAGATTATAACATTCATTCCTGTTTCTAAATTCAAGTAATATATAAATCAGTGCCAAATTTTTCACCAAGATGCAGCTGAAACAGAATACCATCTCCAAATTCCCAAAAAAACTTTGGGGTTAAAGACGGTATTAAGTTTGAACACTGCAGTCTACGAATGGTTTGGTTCATCATGTTAACATAAATATATTTTGCTGTCTAATAAAAAAAAGAAACTTACCTTTGATGGATGGATTCCTACATATACACTGGCACCATTAGCTTTTTCCCTCTGTATCCTTTCAATATATATAACGAATTTCTTACGGTACACTTGTACAACTTTACCTACTTGCTGTCCTTTGTAATGTCCACGTACCACCTAAAAAATGTTTTAAAAGTCCTTTGGCGACACTTAATTTAAAAACTTACTTGTACTTCGTCGTCTTTACGAATGGGCATAGTGCGAACATTATATTTCTGCCTAAGTTCTTTAGACAAAGGTGCTGACATAAGGGTTCTTCTGATGTGGGAAGGAGCTGTAAAATGCCTCTTTCTGTTTTTACTCCTGGATGCCGTAACTAACTTGTTGAACTTCATTTTTGGTTTTGCTTCTGTTTCCTAAAATTATAACACGTAAAATGCAAACAAGCCTTCACATTTAGGTTATGTTTTAATATTTTCTTTTTTACACTTGATATCAAATATTTCTCTAAAAGTAATCGGCGGATATAAGAAAATAGTATATACAAAAAAGATCCAATATGGCTGTAATTGAATAATATTTTGAGATAAAAAGATGATTTAAGATATAATTCGATTCTTAAAATTTACTTACCAGTCAAAGCAAACGTAAAGGAATAAAGGAAAGAGAGAACAATACAATGGAATTCGACAAAAGGAAGACACCATTGAACAAGGTTGATAATTTATTCATTGAAAAAGTGCGTTCACCTTGCACACTAATAAGGCGTGTAAAATGCACATGTCATTCTACATAGAAATTTTCAAATTTGGTTACAGATAAGTGCAGAATCAACCCAAAAGAAATATTTAGATATTTTTTATTTCAGCAGTAATAATGTATGTTTTTGTTTAATTTATGTGAAAAATTGAGGAATCTTGATAAGGAATATTTTGTTGCAACTTGCAACGTTGGCAACATTGGTGACAACAAAGTTAAGGTTAGCTATTATTTGCATTATTATTATTGCATTACTTTTCTATTTACTTGATTTCTATTTCGGGCATTAATTTGTTGCAGTTCAGATAATTATTTCCTTTTTCTTATTTCCATGTTCACTTGATGTAAATAAATTTTGATTCTCAAAATTCTCCAAAATGACCTTCAAACTCAATTCTGAAAATTACCTTAGTACTTCGAATTTTCAATGTATCGGTACCACCAAAGTTACCTTGTAGAAAGGCAATAACTGATTAACTAATTGTTTATTAGCAAATACTTAAGATTACATTTTAAAAATAAATCTATGATAATCAAACATCTAAGTTCATATAAATAATAAGATTGTGAAATTATTCATGATAAATAGATGATTAATAAGAAACATTAA
Organism: Anoplophora glabripennis; assembly: GCF_000390285.2. Classification (NCBI taxonomy): domain Eukaryota; kingdom Metazoa; phylum Arthropoda; class Insecta; order Coleoptera; family Cerambycidae; genus Anoplophora; species Anoplophora glabripennis. The sequence continues at coordinate 48,099 of NW_019417658.1, read as the reverse complement.
TGAATAGAGCTTTTAGAGAAAAATAATTTGGTGCGTTCTCTTCATCAAACTATAAAATAATGTATTTATAATACTTGAAATGAAGAAAATAACTTAAATAAAAAGTGGGCGTTTTCTATTCACAATACCTAAATATCTACTATCAAATTAATGTATTATTTTCTACAATCTATAAAATAAATGAAAAGAAAAATAGGATTAATCAACATATGATTTTAAATAAAAAAAGTAAATTTATAACTAAAACTTGAATTAGAAGTGTAATTTTAAAGTTGGTTTTAGATGGCTTTAAAATTTATATAGAACATTAGATAGATATGTAGGTTCATATCCTTTTGGAAAAACTTTTGCAACACCACTGTTAAATGATTATATATAGATAAGTAAGTATGCATAAATTATTATATGTAGTAACATTATGTTTGCTGTTTATTACTGAAGTTAAAAATATTGTGTATATGTGTGTAATAATGTTAACTTTAATGAAAGTAATATATGTAATTAATTAAAAAACATATTTTATTTTTGTTTATTTCAGGTATTAAAAAATCTAAGAAGGGATGTAGTAAGAAATGTACATATTCCTGCAAGCCCTCTTCAGCATGCGCCTCTCACACTTTTGTCTGAGGATGAACAAGCCATGAAAGAAACAGGTATGTGATATTTGTTACAGAAAAAAACATTTCTGTTTTTTTTTTTGTAGTGGCTAAGCTAGCCAAGGAACAAATAGGTCCCTATGTTCGTGAAATGGAAAAAAATGGAAAATTTAAAGATTCTGTCATTAAAATGTTGTTCGACAATGGGGTAAATACTATTTTTGAAAAGCACATTTAATATACCTAATTTTAAACTGAAGAATTGTAAATTTTGTTTTTATTGTTCATCAGTTGTGCAATTTTAAAAAAGTACACCTGTTTATGAAATGAAAAGATAATAGTAATATTTCTACCCCTCTTTCTAATCGCAAGGATTAGCCCAGAAGTCAGAGGCTTGTGCGGGAGAGGGGGCGGCATATTATTATTCATATGTGCTCAGGAACGACTTGCGCTGGTAAGCCTTAACCACCATTCAGTGCAGGAATGAGGGAAATCTGAAAAACCTCATTAATTAACTGAAAAGAGATTTCCTTTTAGCTGATGGGGATAGAAATAGATACAGACTATGGTGGAGCTGGATGTAATTTTATGACTACCATCTTGGCCATAGAAGAAATATCTAAAGTAGACCCTGCAGTGGCAGTTTTAGTTGATATTCACAATACCTTGGTTAATGCTGTGATAAAGAAATTAGGGACCAATGAACAAAAGGAAAAATATTTACCTCGTCTAGCTACCGACATGGTAATAAAACTCGTATTTTTAAATCTGTTTATTTTTTCTTCAAAATATAAAATTACCATAAAATTTTTTCAATTACAGTGTAGTAGTTTCGCCTTATCAGAAACATCTTCAGGAACTGATGCATTTGCCTTGAAAACAACTGCGGAAAAAGATGGTACTGATTATATTTTAAATGGGTCAAAAATGTGGATTTCCAATTCTGATTTAGCGGGTCTGTTTTTAGTTATGGCCAATGCCAATGCTGCAGAGGTTCGTATAAATAGATTTAACAAAAAATTATCACTTGCAATATACAAGGTGATACAAAAAAGATTTTTATTACGAGGGTTGTATAATAAGTACCTGGCCATGACAAGAAAAAACATTTTTATGTATAAACTTTATTTTATTTTTCAAAGTAATCACCTTTCAGTTTGATACACCTAATCCAATGTTTTCCTATCTCTTGTATCCCCTCTGAAAAATATTATTGCTCCAATCCTTCACAATAAGTGTCCGTTTCAGCACTGATCTCATCGTTAAAACCAAATTTTTTCTGCCCAGCTATTTTTCCATATTGGAAATAGGAAATAATCGCGGGAGGCTAAATCTGGTGCATATGCTAAATGCAGAAGCAATTCGTATCTCAACTCATGGAATTGTCTTGATGGAAAAGGATTTTTCTCTTCGCCAAATGCGGATGTTTTTCTTTTACAGCTTGGTTGAAACAGTCTGACAAGTTAACATACTTTCCATTAATCGTTATGCCCTTTCCGAGGCAATCGACGTAAATTATGCCGTGTACATCCTAAAACACTATAGCCATTATTTTGTTCGCCGATAAAGTCGCCTTAGCCTTCTTTGGCACAGATTTGTCTTGGAAAATCCACTGTTTGGACTGTGCTTCGTCAACAGTTATGAACTGACGCCAAAAATTATTCCCATTGCGTTTTAATATCACAAAACATTTTTTTAAAGTTGACACGTTTGAATTTGTTGTCAATTGTGAGCAATTGCGGCACCCATCTTGCAGAAAGCTTTTTCATATTCAAATGAGTTGCTAAAATATTCTGGACCTGTTCAATTGAGATGCCCACAGTCTCAGCAATCTCTCCAATCATTTATCACGGATCTTTTCAATCATTTCTGTAGTGGTAACCTCATTCGTACAACCTGGACGATCTTCATCAAAAATGCTTGTATGGCCACGTTTGAAATCAGCTGTTCAATATTTTACGGTTGATAATGAAGGTGCAGAGTCGCCATAAACTTCGCTGACCTCCGTTTTAATAACTTTAGTAAGTATTTTATCACCGCTAGATATTGAGTTTTTTCTATTGTTGTAAAATTACGAAAGTTCTATTTAAATGGCTGGCATTCACACGAAACTATGCCCCATCTTGACAAGCTTGACAGTATTGTTGTGAAAGGTTATATTTACGGAAAATATCACTTTTTAAATACTAGCCATCTCTTGTCTAGAGAGGTACTTATCATACAGCCCTCGTAATAATAAATGTTTAAGATATTCAGTTGAAATTTTGAATGGACTTTTATCTGGTACAATATAATTGAAGTGCAAATGAAGGAAAAGGGGTCTCTTAGCTATTTACACTTTTTCAACTTTAATGCCAATATTGATATTAAATATTTATATCGGTCAATCGCTAGATTTAATTTAATTTGCTTAATAGAAGTTACAAGAAAAACATAAGAAATAAATATAAATTGCCTTTTCCATATTCTTTGGTAATTTCACAAAAACAAAATCGTAAAATTAACCAGTATTACAAAAAAAAAAAAAAAAGTGTCCGAATTGCAATAGTAAAGTAACTGGTAGACTTTACGTAGAAACATATCCGAAGGGATATGACGTCCAATTAATAAAGTTTTTGTAAAGATTATTTCATTTCAAAAATTAATCAACAGTGAGTGGGTTATCACATCAAAAATAGTGATATTTCATCCTAAATTTAAATGTTAAAAAGAGGGTAATTTAATGTTTAGCAAGTGTCAGGCCTTTGACTTATCTGATAGTGTGGCTTATAAAATCAATGTCTCATATCTGAAAAGGGGCTCTTAAATGAAAAATGGCATAAGGAGGCTCCCATTATTTTAGCCTAAGGAATGTGTGGTTAAAACACTGATCTATTTTTTTTACATCCTGTATACTTTTCATTTGCCAAAAAAAATTAGTCATCAATCTATTAACACTATTTTAAATATTTTTGCTTAAAATATTCTACATTACCTATGTTTTTAGTTTGACAACTTATTTTTATCGAAAAAATAAAACAAGTTTTCTTAGCATTGTAGTGTGTCCATAATTGTAACAGTTTTTTTAAATTTAAACTTTTGTAAAAATGTAAGCCACCCACATAAACCCACAATGTAAAAAAATATTTTCTTAATTTTTTTCAGGGTTACCGAGGGATAACCTGTTTCCTTGTAGACAGAGACTTGCCCGGTTTAAGTGTGGCCAAAACGGAGAATAAACTAGGAATTTGTGCATCGGGGACATGCATGGTGAATTTTGACAACGTAAGGGTACCTGAAAGCGCAATCCTTGGAAAGTTCGGACAGGGGTATAAAATTGCCGCTGGATTTCTAAATGAAGGCAGAATAGGGATCGCTTCACAGATGGTTGGCCTGGCTCAAGGATGTTTCGATGCCACCATTCCTTACACGTTAGAAAGGAAGCAATTCGGGCAGCCAATTTTTAATTTTCAGGTAAGATAACAATAATATACCCCTCATTTCCATTGCAATTCAATCAGAAACTGATTTTATATTCAACAGGCATATTTGAGATAGATATTTTTATATTTCAAGTAACAACTGTTTTTTTCAGTCTATGCAGCATCAAATCTCGCAGATTGCCACGCAGATAGAGTGTGCGAGACTTCTCACGTACAACGCAGCTCGCCTCGTTGAAGCAGGGGCTCCTTTTGTCAAACAAGCCGCGATGGCAAAGTACTTTGCTGCCGAAGCTGCTCAACAGACTTGTATAAAATGCATCGATTGGATGGGTGGTGTCGGTTTTACGAAGGACTTTATACAAGAAAAATTTTATAGAGACGTGAAGATTGGTAGTATATACGAGGGAACTTATAATATACAATTAAGTACAATTGCCAAATATCTCCAACAAGAATATAAATAGAATTTCTATATTTTCTATAATTTTTAAATTGGGAATAAACGCACCGTTAGTTTACTATATATATTTTTTTGAGAGTGCCGTTCTACAAGAGCTATCTGAGCTATTTAGGGTTTACTGCATAACTTTATGTTGCGGCACTTGACTATTTTTGTTTGTGAGGGAGAACGACAAAGAGCAACAAAAATTTAATATACATAAATATTGTAATGTATTCATTTTCCTTATTTTTGATTTTAAATGTGAAAAATTCCTTGTAGAATATTACTTGAAATCATTTTCAATAACCTTTTTGGTTAAATCTTCACCTTTAGAGGATGTGTCAATGATTTCTGATATTGACCTAATTTACTACATATCAATCCACCTGATGTGATATGACAACGCACTAGAGGGGCAAAAAGCAAATAGCCAATGTCAATTCGGCAAAACAAAAATGATTGCATCTATCACTGATTCATTTCATTATTTGTTTTAGTTTCCAGTTTACGAATTGTTTATAATATAGAGTAGGTAAGTTCACAACTTTCTGTGCAACTTATTAGTTTTTCGGTATAAAAAAAACATGTTTATGAATCAAAACAGAGGAAATTTGACAATGTAAGCACTAGCCGATGCCTGTAGCTAGCACGGGTTGTTTTAGGGTACATTTACCTGTCTAGTAGCATGGTATGAACATATTAAAAACAATCAATTTGCGCGATATAATTTAAGGAAACAATTACGACACGTGTTTCTCAAACTCAAATCAGTTACCTTTAAGCTCAAGAAAAAAAAAAAATTTGTAACTGTATGCATTTATTATAAACTACAATTAACTAACACTATTTCAAGTTCTAACAGATGTCACTATTTACAACTAAAAGAGTTCCTCATTTGGGGTCTTGGGGCAACTTGAATCCGACCATATTCGCCGTTTCAGCAACAGTTCGTTCTCCTTTTCCATGAAATTCGTTATGAATTTCCTGTTCCAGACGAGAACTCTTTAAATAGCAAAGATAAGTTTTTGCAATGAAATCCAGCTCTTCTCTAGCTTTGCATAGTTGTTGATCGGTGGTTTTATATTTCTTATACTGATCCACGATGTAATGGAAGGCTAAATTATTTTTTAAATTGCCTTCAGGGAGGGCGTATCGTAATTCAGATATAATTTGTCTTAATACACTTAATTTTCCTGCCATCTTTTCAAAAGTCTGCAGACAAATTTTAAATTAACAATTTATTTACATTGCTTGCAATAAATTCTATATCTTCGTCTAAATATTTCGGTTCTCTACAGTTTTCCCAGAAATCTGAGGGAATTAGATTTATTTTAGGAAAGACATGAATAGATGTGTCATTAAATACTTCATAGTATTTAAAAGTGTTTATTACTGCAAACTCCTGAACATAGGATGTAATTTTTAAAATGTACTCTGCATTTTCTACAAGAGTTTTTTTTGAAGAATTTTCAATTACTTTATTAAAGCTATTAGATACAATGATACAATAATTTAAATCTAATCCCCAGTTTGCCCACAGTAAATTATTAGTCAACTGTTTGGGGCAGTGTGGCAAGTAAAATAAAGTAGTTTTTTTGTTTCTTACTTTATACTTTCCCTCTAAATTTTCTCCAAGAATATTTATATCAAAGTGATTCAATAAACTGATATCATTCTCGTTAAAAATTGGGTCATAAATGTAAACCTTCACATTATATAACTCTTTCAAACAAAGCAACAGTGCAAATTGATAACGAGCTATAGTACACTCACCGATTTTGCCTAGACCGAAACAAATTATTTCAGATATTAGGGGATTTTTTAGTGCAGACAATCCCTCCTTAAGCAAAGCTGTGACAGAGTCAAACAGATCTGTAGCAACTATTTCTAATTTAGCACTGGAAATCCGCCTAAAACTTAGATGTTAACTTCCAAACATAATATGTATGCTCACGAGGTATACCTTACACAAGTTTTCACGTCAAAATTTGGATAGGTCGACAGATTTTGATTTTTTAATTGTGTAGGTTTCAGTTTCCGAAATTTCCTTTTGTAAGTTACTTTTTGGAAACCACAATCATTTAGGTTAGAATTGACTTCTTTTGACATCATATTACTGACCATTTTTACTGACATTTATAATTTTATGTGCGCAACTACATAACACTGTTATGTGCACATCTGTGACCAAGATCAAAATCGACCAAATCCATAGATCGATCTTACTTCTTTTTTCTGTTTTGTGAGTTGTGATGTGACCTTACTAAACTGTGAATCTAGTGCAATAGTGCATAAGTAACATCCACTGTATTCAGGTTTCAGCATCGCCTACAAGAGGGTCTTTCGATTTAGCAAAAATAGTAGCTATTAGTAGCTAACTCAGACTAATAAATAAAGGGGACGCCTTTATTTACATTTGATAGTGAAGTGTTGACATATGTGTATTTACAAACATTGGTACTTTGTGATGTCCTTGACATTGATGCCAATGTTACATTTTTATCTTTATAGCTAGGTACAGCGGTCATTTTAATTGATTATCGTACAAGGATCTACCTCATTCTTGACCTCGACTTACAAATTAGTTACATTGTAATATGCATAAGACTACGACACTATTTTCTTGCAACTTGTTTTATAATTATAGATTTTGAATATCTGAAAAAAAATACATTATTGAAATTCCTAGCAATACAAACGTCGTAAGTGGCATCATTGCCTGGTATTAAACGGTTCTAAAGGGGACGCCATTATTACAGTCTATTGTTGTGAAATAGATATTAGCCGAGTTCAGTGTTTTGTGTCTTTTTAAACTGTTTTTTTATCTAATTTCAATAAAAATGCCAAAGCGGCGTATAATATGCCGACAATTACAGGAAAAGAGCCAAATATGTGCTACTTCTTTTCACAAGTAAGTTTGACATTGTTTCCATGGGCGTTCTTACAAGGGTGTAAGGTGTCCTAAGTATTTTATTTGTTAATTTATTATGTTTGTATTTTGATACTGACACTAGCTCTGTGTTTATTTGTAGAATACCATAAGATCCTGCGATACGAGCAGTGTGGCTAGAAAATTTCGCCATATCTGAATATGATTTTTCAAAGGATAATTATGTCTGTCGAAGCATTTCCGTGCTACAGATATTAAGGTAACAGTAACTGGAAAACGATGTCTCACACATGGAGCTGTGCCTATTAATACAACATTTGGAAGGTAATACGTTTTAGCACAGTGTTGATGAAATGGTTGTGCCGTCTCAAAGGTTCCCTCTTCGAGAAATTGCCAGTGAAGGAAATTTTATAGATGTTGCTATAAAACATCTTCAATCACATGTTGTCCCTGTTCCATAAGAGACGAGCTGTCAATGTTGTGAGCTCAAAATTCAGCTTATTTTTGTTGCGTACATTTAAAACATGCTTATTTTCCCATACGATTAAATGTTGTTCAATGTAAATTCATTTTTCCGTTACTTTTAGTACAAATATGTTTTGTTTTCTTTGCATTGTTTATATTCCAGCAGATTTTAATTAAATATATTTTTGCTCCTTTTCTTGTAGTTTTATTTAAATTATTTATTTTAATAAATGTTCTTCCAGTAATCGAGAACTACTATGAAATAATAGAATTAATAGTAGGCAATGACATTGCTATAGCTATAGTATAATGATAGTTTCAATCGAGGAGTTTTCTTTAGTCACTCTTTTGTTCTGGAAATGTTTTTAAAATATTAATTATAGATTTTGAAGAAACCATTAACTTTTTCCTATTTATTGTCTATTTATTACACATGAAAGCTTAAATAATCGAGCACTTCTGATTTTATTCTATTAAAAAGTGTAATTTTTATGGTTTCCTTATATTATGATAGATTTTAAACCTAAACTCGGTACGCCACTGTACCAGGGACCATTGTGTTTACTTATGTATCATTTGTTTATCAACATACAATGGGTTGATGTTATATGTTTATATTGTGTACTGAAATAGGGTATGCGGCCTCCCCTTTACTTATTACTCTGAGGTAGCTAATAGCAACTTAGAGTTACTCTGAACTGATATTAGTTGCTAATAGGTACTATTTTTGCCAAAACCCAAAACGAAAGCCCACCAGAGAGACTGGATTACAGAATAATTAAATATTGTTACTTTATTTTGTGCTATGATCACACGATCACAGCCTACCAAACAATCTGCTCTGTGCTATGGTTATCTCGTATTTTAAAATGGCTTCTTTTGTATGTCAAAGTGTTAAATTAAATATTGAATAAATAAATAGGAAAATATCAAAAAATGTAAATCTCCTAGGAAAACAGGGAGGATATACATTAAATGTCAACTTTTTTAACATATTATAATTGCTGTGTTAATCCTAAACTAGATAAATCATGTGGAACCGTGCAATGTTTATTTATCTTGTGCTCCCCCATATACAAAAAATGAAACATGAAATGTAATGATCTGAATGTTTATTAAATGAAAAATGAGTAGATTGCTGTTCAAGTCTTTTATATTCATTTTTATTATACATATTTGGGCAAGTGAAGAAGAATGTCCTTATAAATGTATATGCAAAAGAAGTACTCAAAAAGATGGAGCAAATTACTTAAAAATGAAGTGCGGCGAGGTCGAGAAGGTATTACATTTAGATGAACTGGAACTGTTAAATATAGCCAGTGAACTGGTGCAACTGTAAGTTTTAATATATGTTGTGTAATTAAGTTTTCAATTATATATTTTTTTCCTCAGAAATTTGTCCAATAATAATTTACAGTCTTTCTCGCCTAAGGTTCAGTTAATAGCACTTCAAAAACTGTAAGTTAAAATATCTATATTTTGCAGTGGTATTGAGTATATAATTTTTTAGGGATTTGAGTAAAAATCAAATAACTGATCTACAACAACATCAATTCGCAGAAGTACCAAATTTGAGGAGACTGGACATATCTATGAACAATATCAGGCATATCGACCTATTAGCTTTCCATAATTTGAAACATCTAGAGAGGTTGAAAATGAATCAAAATCAGATAACTTCAATAACATTTGGAACGTTCACTCCATTAGAAAATCTAAAGCAATTGTAAGTTTTTAATTACAAAAATTTAGTTTTTTCTTTATTTACCCGCCGATTTGTTTTTAGGGACATATCGAGCAATCCATTGGTCTGTGACTGTGGATTGCTATGGCTCTTAGATTGGAGCCAGAAGTACTCAGTCAAATTAATTTCAAATCCTAAGTGCAATTCACCGGCGTTATTTAAAGGTCACCCATTGCGAAAATTAAAAATTGGGGATGATATTCACTGTAAGTCTCCGGCTGGCAATAACGGTTTGCCGATAATCGAACTGAAACCTGACGAAAACCAGGTAGTCTTCGAAGGGGATGCTTTAACGTTACAATGCTACGCTCCCAGTATAACAGATTCCTATGAGGAACCTACCCATTCCAAACTCGACTGGACTTGGCTGGACGTTAACCCAGAAGAGCACTTTCCGGGTCTAGACATAGAAAACCAAATTTTACCGAGTGCGGGGCGTATTGGTAGCACTATAACTATTTCCAAGTTGAAAAGAAACCATACTGGCATATGGAACTGTGTGTATTTCTCATTGCAGGGTAATCACTCGAAGGGTATTGCAGTTGTCGTTATATCGGACGATACAAAATATTGCCCGATGACGGTGACGTCAAACAATAAAGGTACTTATAACTGGCCTAGGACTATCATTAACTATACGGTGATGATACCTTGTGAGTCGTTAAACTTAAACTATGATGTGAACCATCAGAAAGTGTCTTACGAGTGTTCCAGTAAAGGCGAGTGGGTTAATTTAAACACTTCCATGTGTTCCTACATATCAGACACAACGAAAATTTTGGAACAGTTTTCAAAAGTCAACTCCAGTATAGAAGAGAGCGCAAAGCATTTTAGAAACTATACTCTCAACCGTACCATCTTTAAAGATGTAATGGACTTGGTGTATGCGATAGAAACTATAGAGAATTACATAAAATACGCACCTTTGGAACATATCGCAACTATCGGAAGTATCTTGATGGACGTTACAAATAATTTGATGGATCTACCACGATTTTATCTACGAGAAGCAGATTTAGAATACGGGAGTTGTAGACGGATGGTAAATGCTACGGAAACCCTCGCGTCGTTGAGTACTTCCTCAATCTTGCACAAGGTAAGTATTATATTAAAAAAAAGTATAGGCTATGGAATAGATATAAAGAAACTGCTAGTGTAAATATATATCAGCAATTTAAGGCGATTAGATCAAGAATAAAACATGATACTTCTGAGGCACGAAGAAATTTTGTCTGCAAAATTGAGCAAGAGTTAAAAGAAAAGCCTAATAATTTTTGGTCTTATATCTCTAATAAAAATCAAAATACAGGTTATCCTACTAGTGTGAATTTTAATGGTCAAGAACTAAATAATGGGCAACTTGTAGCGAATGGTTTTGCACAATGTTTTGCTAGTTCTTATATTCAGAATAACTTGTACAGGCATCGTAACAGTCAGCTAATTCATAATAGAATACTGGATTTCAGCTAGGTTGAGAAACAAGATATTGTTAGAGGTATAAAAAAATTAAAATCCAATTTTACAATGGGACCTGACCTAATTCTGGCCTTTCTTTTGAGAGACTGAAGCTGTATTTGCCAAACCATTGCGAGTTATTTTTAATTTAATCTTAAAAACGGAAACTTTCCCTGATGTTTGGAAAGTGTCGACAATACAACTTATTTACGATAAAAGTGATATGTCCAACTACCGTGCTATTACAATTATATGCAAATTCAACAAAATATTACAGATCATTTTACATAATCATTTATATGAGCACGTTAACTAGATTATAGACGTTAATCAGCATGGTTTTATGAGAGGTAGATCGACTACAACAAATCTTGTTTGCATTACAGATTATATCTAGAACTTTGGACAATCACGGTCAAGTCAACGTTATATATAAAGAATTTTCTAAAGCGTTTGACAGGTTAGATATCAATATCGCATTCTGTTGGGAAGGTTAGATGTATGTGGTGTCTCTACAAAGCTGTTGAATTTGCTTAGGTCGTACTTGATTCGGAGAATACAGTATGTACAATATAAGGGATTTAAATCTGAACTCATAAATGTATTGTCTGGAGTTTCCCAAGTTCCATTTTAGGATCCCTAATGTTCAATATTTTTTTGAATGATATTAGTAAATATTTAGAAGTTAATTTTATACTTTACGTGTACGCTGATGATACGAAAATATTTGTTAAGATTGATATTGATTGATATTGTCAGAACTTACAAAATGCTTTAACATCGGTGAATACATAGTGTATAGAAAACAGACTTCCCCTTAACATAAGTAAATGCAACATAATGTCTTTCTCTAGAATGACTTGTCCTGTCATCTATGATTATAGGATAAACAATCACTCCCTTACTCGTCCCAATTATATAAAAGATTTGGGAGTAACGTTTGATCAAAAATTATGAACTCGTACGTAATATTTCTTCAACATCTTATAATAGCCTTGGGATTGTGATTAGAAATTGTAAAGATTTTGCTGATCCGTTTACAATAGTAAATTTATATAATTGTTTTGTATATCTCGCTTGGAGTATGCTTCAATAGTTTGGTATCTCAATATGCAGTCTATAAAAATAACTTAGCAAACATTTAAAGAGAATTCTTAAAATACATGCACTTCAGGACTCGGGGAATATACCCCAACATTGGTTTTTCTCACAATATTCTTTGAGATATACATTCTGTTGTTTTTTGTAGTCATTAATTACGTGTTTGATAGTCCTCAAATTTTGGAACGTTTTAACTTCCACGTGCCTCGAGCCAATCTACCTTACTCACATATGATGTACCTCGCAATGCCTAATACTAATTTATTATTGTTATCACCAATTTATGTCGTGTGAAAATTGCAACAGCCTCCAACTTCTTACATATTGAAATTTTGTCTTGTAACATAAAATCAATAAGGAATCTATTTTAAAACGGCAAGTTTTTTATTATATTATTTAATTTTCTGTTAATATCTAAAAATAGTGTCAAAAACTGACTAAACTTATACCATGAGCGGCAAAAGTATGGAATATATTTATTTAAAAATCAGATGTTTGTTATTTGAAAAATCGCTGGGACCCCTCGAATTATATTTTTAGTCGCGCATTTTCTGAAGCAATTTTCATTTATGTTGCGCATTTTCTGAAGCAATTTTCATTTATACAGGGTGGCCCAAAAAAAAGTTATGAAATCAAGGCCAACTTTTTTAAATGGAAATCCTGTAATTCTGATCATTTTTTATGTAACATAACTTATACCTGTCTTTAACCATTTTCGAGATAATGGGATGAGTCTGTACATAGGCTTAGGTATTGTCAAGAAACCAATGGATGGTAATTTGAACATTTAATTTAACTCTGTTTGAATTAGTTTATAATCTTGAATTTTTTGCAAATTTTTCTTACAGTAGCCTGAATGATTGTTTGATTTAGATATTTGTTATTGAATATTTCACATTATTCCTGCTGTGTTCTGGCTTTGTCAGTTTGTACCAAACAAATTAAAATTAAAAATTAAATTCATTAGCTGTGCTTAAATATTTGAAAAACACAAAATGTATTTAGCAGAAAGTACACCAGTTCCCACTAACTTTGACGTTACAGTCCTTAGGTATCGAGAGTAATTTTTTAAAATTTTTCATATTCTATATTCAGACGCCATTATCTCGAAAACGGTTAAAAATATTTTTCAAATAACGAACATCTGATTTTTAAATAAATATATTCCATACTTTTGCCGCTCACGGTATATTAACGTCACTAACCAATCATTAGATGTAAGATTTTATATCATATGTGGCCAATGACCAGTCGCTATTCTAATTTTTAGAACAACTTGGCACTGGAGATATTCCCAGTGAAGAAAGAAGGGTTTCTAGGTATGAAATGTACTTGGTACGTGAATCCCAGTAATCGAAAGGATTCCCTTTTCTCCTGTGCTTCGAATAATCAGCAAGATACGCCGAGCTTGAAAGGAAAAATCACTGAAGCTTCTGTTACTATACCGGAAAGTCTATTTCATCAGTTGCAAGATGAACAAGATATCGTTCTTAATAGTAAAGTGTACAATATTTTAGTCACTATGCATTCTACGAGTAAACTATTTCCTATAGACGAGAGAAGAAAAGGCAAAGAGGATGTCACCTCATGCGTCGTGGGGGCTAAATTAGGTACATGATATTTAAATTTGATGTTTTGCAACATATTTGCTTAATATACAAGGTGTAATTTTGAATGGGGATCATATTTATACAAGCCTACCTTTGATCTTTAGAAATACATGTCATAAGTTGATTTTCTCAAAATTTCTTTGTGAAAACACAATTTTTTTTTAAAACTCCAAACTTTCCATACCCGCTTCACATGATAGACTAGAGTAACCTCAAATACTCTAGCTGCTAAGACACACCTTAGAACTACAGCATACCTTGTCCTCAAATCTCATCTTTTTATTATTCTTGATTCATATGTCATTCAGTAATTTAACAATGAAGACACACAAACACACATCATCACTAAATGCCTCTAAATTTTACTATAAAATTAAGCTTAATCAAAAATGATTGTACTATACAAATTATATTTCAGTTCCAGTAAAAACTAGTACTTCACACAAAAGGTCGCAAAATGTCTTACCACTTAAAACAAATACTAAAGTAAATGTAATAAAATGAAGCAGTTTCATATTCGACTATTCTTATTTTGATGAATTAATGTTGGCTGTATGTTTTTTTCCTGCTAAGGCCCTGTTGTCATATCACATCAGGTGGATTATGTAGTTCACCTAAACTAAATCAATGTCGAACACTGAGTTTTACAAACTAAACACAGTGCTTTAAAAAACTAACAAAAACTTTTTTATTAAAAACCTTAAATGATTTTAAAAAATATTCGTGTGCAGATTAAAAAGATAATTATAAATTGATTATTTATTTGATTAAAAATAATACTTTCAGATTCGTATTTAGGGGGAACACATACTATTATCCCCAAAAAACTGATCCCCACTTAAAGTTTCACTCTGTATAATTTCCATGCGAATATTTTAACTGAAATTTATTTTCAGTGGAAATTCCTGTAAAAAACCTCTCAAATCCTGTTTTCATAATGCTGAGAACCCCGTCCACGATGGCCTATGAAGTGACGCCCTTTATACCCGTATGGTGGGACCCAGACTTGAATAACGGTACGGGAAGTTGGTCGTCGGAGGGTTGTCAATTTAGCCACGAACTGCAGGACCACCTGGTGTTCTCGTGCGACAATTTCGGTTACTACGGGCTGCTGCAAGATGTCTCTCAGTTCCAGAACAGCCCGACAGGCGCCAAATTCAAGCTGTCCCATCCCGCTATTTATATAGGTAGCATCATTTTATTCATATCATTTCTAATTGTAGTGATGACATATTTGTTGTGCTACACGTCTATACAAATGCCGAAAAAAGCGAAGCATTCTCTCATAAACACGTGGATAACGATATCGCTTCTGTGTTTCATGTACGTTTTCGGAATTTACCAAACTGAAGACGTTAAGGTTTGTCAGGTGGTGGGGATGACCCTGCATTATTTTACGTTGTGTTCGCTTCTGTGGATGTGCGTCGGCATCAATTGCATGTACAAACGTCTGAGTAAAAATGATATAATAGGTTTGCAGGATGACGACTTACCTTCCGAACAACCGGTTCAGAAGCCCATTTTAGGTTTGTACCTGGTGGGTTGGGGAATAGGGCTTATAATTTGCGGTTTGTCGGCTGCTATCAATATGAACGAGTACGCGTCACCGACTCACTGCTTCCTACGGACAGGCCCAGCTTTAAGTGCTTTGTACGTACCTTTTGCTATCCTCACGATATTTTTGAGCATATTTTTCCTGCTTATAAGATGTGCGATATATAACCTAGACACTAACGGACATCTAAGCGAAGGAACACAAGCAACGGAGCATGTCGACTTAGATTTATTAGAGCCGAACTTTCCTAATGTCGAAACTAGAAGCGTGCGGAGTGTTTCTACGAAAACTGCTTCGACTGAAGTTGAAGATCCAGAACATGCGCCATCCGCACAGCTAAAGGCCTATGTAATTTTTTTCTTCATGTATATAACCGCGTGGTTAAGTTGCGCTTTTGCGACTGTACCACCATTTCATATAGTTTCATACGAAGAGGATTTGTTCAGCATAGCGTTTGCTATCTCAGCTACTACGTTAAGTGCATTTACGTTGTTTTTCTATTGCATAGCTCGGAACGACGTGCGAACCCAGTGGGTCGCTTTGACGAAAAGGATGAAGCAGAAACGTAGCTGCTTTCGTACGAGGAACGTGTCAGATACGCCGCCTCCTATACCACAAATTCAAATACAGCCACTGCCGTTGCCACCCGTTTGTAACTTGGAGAGTCAAATTATTTCTAGGTCTACGAGTAGGAGTTCCAGTCACACGAAATCGAATTCTCATACTAGTAATATTTTAAAAGGTGCAGTGGATTTGAACGGCAGTTTCAACGATCACCAGGGGGCCAAGATCAACAACGTTAATTTAGTTATACTGCATAGGGCGCAGTACAGGTCTAATATTATCCCGAATATTATAGAGAATCCTACAAATGCCGCGGAAGTCTTTTACAACCCTCATCAAAGCACAGTCGCGAGGAAATTCTTTAAACGACAGAAGAGGAACATGATGAAGAAGAATAATTTAGCAAAACCGCCAAGAGATATCAATAGCGATACCGCTTCAGTGTTCTCCGAACCGAAGGTGAAGATCAAGAATAGCAACGAACAGAATATCTTTGGCACAAACTCTAAAGTGAACAACACGAATATCCATGTAGAACATACGCGAAAGATTCAACAGAAAAACCCGAATATATTTTCCGATAGTGCTGAAGATTTCGACACTGTATCCAACGTCCCTGTGGAAAATATCGTAATGAACGCGGAGAGGTTGCGCAAAAAAGAACTATCAAGACACAAAAACAAGAAAAGGCACAATAACGTCACTAAGTCGCATTCGGAAAAAACCGACAACAATATGAGATCGGTATCGCAGCAGTGCACTTTAGACTACAGTTCCGAGACCGTTTCTGATTCCATTTTGGATAAAACGAGCCCCGACAAGAACTTGCTGCCGAATCAAGAAAGTTTTATGACGGGTGCCAGCGAAGTTCTGCCTTGTATTCGCCGTGAGAACAGCCCTTTAAGTCTTTTTACGGTGAACGACCCAACTTATTGTCAAATCAATGAATTACCCAGCGACAGTACGATACACAATGAATTTTACTTGAAGCCAGGCAAAGATACGTGTCATCGAAAAGGGGGGAAACTTAAAGCCGAACCCTCCGATCTCAGTTTTAGCTTAATAACTTCGTCTTTTTGTGGCGCTTCCACCCCTAGGATGTACATTAACCCCTCGCATGACTTGAGATTGGGTAAGGGTGATGGGCAAAGCAGGACAAGTAGTATTTCGGTCAGCGATCTGGACGAACTATACCAGCAGATTAGGAGAGGACCCCAGCCTAAGAGGTCTCGAAACTTGTACGGTACGACTCACGCCAGTCCTTGCCTTTCGGATTCCGAAATTAACTCGTATGTTAGTGATATTAGACAACGACGTAGGGCCTCGCATAGTCACAACTTTGACCATTTGAGCGATGATGTAGAAACGACCGTTTAGTGATATTTTTCCAAGGATCTGACCCTCAGAGTTGCATTAGAATGGTTGCAGCTTCAAATATAATTTATTGAGTATTTTAAAGAAATGCCGAATTGTAAATATTAGATATTTTATGACCCTTGACGTTCTTTTTTATAGACATTATTTAGACCAAGACTAAAAATCTGTCTCGAATAATTTATTTATGTCCTATTTTTATATCTTGTCAAAAATTTGTTACAATTCTCTTCAAAAAATTGTTACAATTTTCACGAAAAGAAAAAAAAATGTTACAATTATGAAAAAAAATTGTTACGTTCACGATAAATGCTTCATCAAATAATCAGATTTTTTTGACAAAGGCCGGGATATCCAATACTGAAATTTAATGTATTTTAAGATTAAAGGCAAGGATAAATATTCTCTTAAAGAGGAAAAGGGTATACAATACAATAAGAGACTATTTGGGTGACAAAGAAAAATTATCTGATAGTTGTATGTTTTGATATTAAAAATAATATTAAATATACTGGCTGTCCCATTTTAATTGATACACTTAAATATCTCGTCAGAGAAGCAACCAATCGAAAAATGGCCTAAAGTAAATGTTGTTCAGTTCACTAAGGAAACTAGATGCTTACTTAGGATTTGACCTTGACCTCAATTGATGGTCAACTTCGGAATTTTAAATGGGACCCTCTATTTTTAACCTTGGAAATGGATTCAGCGGAAACTTTTACATCCGGATGTGATTACTTTGACCTTGAGGCAAGGTCAAGGTCACAGTGTCACCCATGAAGCAGCCTCGGAATAAGATGTTGGCCTCCAGAATCGATGGGATTTACATCAAGGTACTTAATCACAACCTTCAATTTGTCCTTGACCTTCACTTTGTCAAGGTCATTTGAAGGTCGACTACAATAAAATCGACCATCACCTATACTGATGTTCCGAAAGATGTTGAATTTGAAGGTTCACTTTGTTTTCTTTTCTGCCAGGCCGTGTATTACTTAGATCAGATCCTTGGAAAAAGGTAAATTTGTATCCAAGTACGCTGCAAAGTAAGGGATCAAATAAAAAGGTCATTTGAAGATCAGGTGAAGATTTAAGTCTAGAATATTAACGTAATGACAACATAATTCAATAGCTCACAAATAGTAGTTTTTTATATTTTCTCAATTTTTCACCGTCAGTCAGTTTTATTTTGTAATGTACTCAGATATATCTTTCAATTTTCAAGTGAAGTTATATCTTCATTGAGTAACAAGATATTTTTATCATTCTCCCCTCACTTGTTCGTAGCATTATTTTTTCCTACAATTGTTATAGTCGACTTTCAAATGACCTTGATAAAGTGGAGATCAAGGACGAATCGAAGGTCGTGATTAAGTAGAGATATTCACGTGTATCAATTAAAATGAGACACATGTATATGCAAAGAATTGCCAATTTTAATTTTAGACAACCCTCATTTATCAATTTACTGAGTTTATCTTTGTAAAAATTATCGCTTAGGTATTAAGGGTTGAGATTATAAGGTACAAATTTGATACTCGTATTTTAAAAACATAGCATCGAGATATTTATTGAATTTTAGATTATATATTTTCATGTGCCTATGTATTATAATTTATGATATTTTAAGTAGTAAAGATGAATTTAAATTAAGTTATTGCTACAATTGTCTCTCTATTAAGTAATTAAACATTATAAGGTGATTCGTAAAGAATTGACACAGGGCAAGTGCATATAGAGAACACAATTTACCTCTATCCCGCGTTATTTTGTTTAGCTGTTAGATGATCTTGAATGAATATTTTTAGTTTTTTTTTTCAAATAACCTAATTTTTTTGGCTGGTGGCCTTACAACGTTTTTTTTTTAACATATTAGCATGAATCCTACACGATTTTTCTCTCATAAATTTTTTGTATTAACAGTTCATTTAATTATTTCATTAATCATCTCTAAGGTATGACATTTTTAGTTCGTAGGTAGGTAGTATCCGGTTACGTCGCAGCGTAACAGATGTATGTTTTTCGTTCTTTCTTTAGCAAAGAAATTTTTTCTGTGCCTTAAGAAGTAAATACATAGCTATGTCGAAATTAAGTACTAACAAACAAGTGTTTCTGCACGTATTACATCTTGTCGTAGAAACAATTGGTTGGTGTTACCCAAGTGTAGATGAATTAATAGCACAGACCAAGGCAGTGTTTCTCAAATCCTCGAAACGTATTCGTCAATTCCACCAACAGTGTCCTGGCATTCCAGAACATCCACAACCCATTTCAAAAAATAAAATCCGTAATTTTACAATTTGACGCGAAAGAATTCGCTGTTATTCAGAAGAGCTAAATAAAATTTTAAGATAGTCGAGTTGAAGCACAATTGGAAAATATTTACAACAATTACATTCCAATTGCGGATGCTATAAAAAAAACTGCATTATCGTCAGATGAATCACTGCAAATAGTAGGACATACAAACAGTGATATATGCAGTGGCGGCCTGTGGGTTTGACTACAGGAGGGGTGCATTTTGAAGAGAGAATGTATATGAGGTGTGGGGCGAAAAATTTTGAGGAATTTCAAGGTTATTGTGTTTTGCAAGTAAATACCCCAAAATGAATACTGTCAGTGTGTAGGTGGTAAACATGGGCATCACTAAGATAACCTAAACGGGGATCAATTTTTGCACTATAGTCTATCAGTTCTAAAAATACCCCTTTGTTTACCGAGTCACTTTTTTCATTATGTCCACGAAGAGGAAGGTTACATGTACCACATAGTTTTAAGATATCTATAATTTTTTAAAGAAGCAATCGATTTTTCTTAACTGTATCGTTATGACTAAGTATTTATTTGTTCTGCATCAAGATGCAATATTTATTCTTCCTAAGTAAAAAACTCTCCAAGTTATTTTTGTGTTTAGGATCATTTTCATGTTTTTTAATTTTGTCCGGTAAATGTTTCAAGTCAGAAGTTTTCAACAAGTTTTCTTCGCCTCCTCCAAACAATAAACATATAAAATTATATTTATGTAATATTTGTTTCGTTATAACCACAGGGTCTTATCATAAATATTTTTATCAAATTTGCGAATAAAACCTGAACTAAATTCAACACTGGTGTTGGACGTCCGTTATTTTTCAATTCGACTTTTTCCTCTAAACTTAAATTACTAATAACAAGTTTTTTTATTTCACAAACCCTCATTTTAAACTTAAACTTATAAAATATAATGTCTTAAAAAGCGCCAAAGCACAAACAAAACACGTATAAACACACTGCAGTCAAACGGGTTACTGCCACATGGAATCCAAAAGAAAGCACGCGAACCTATCGTCACCTATCCCCGCCACGTGCCAATTTGTCGCACGATATGTAGAAATATGCTTGCACGATGGACTTAGATTTCACCGTCCGCGATAGAGTGGGGATTGCGCGCGCGGTCAAACATAACGTCCCAGAGTCCTTCACGAGCCGCCACTGGCTATATGCCTTAAGTGACGAGAAAAGTGTTTACGTCGGAGAAAGTTTGACAATATGTTAAGAAAAATGCAGATTTTTCCAGATTAAGACACCTTCATAGCAATAGCTCTCCCATGGATTCACTAACTGCTTTCAGAGATTACTTCAAATATGCACCTATAATGTCATTAGATGTCGAACAATAGTTTTCGTTATATAAGAATATTTTTTCTCCGTTGCGGACATCGCTTAAAGAAACTGCTGCAGGGACATATGTAATGTTCCAGATATTTGTTAGAGCCCATCCACGCGCGGACGCCCCTGCTTTCGGACTGAAATGTCGTGCCTTAGTCATCTGATTTGATTGCCATAAAAAGTTTAATTTATTTGATATTGAAAATAAAATAATGAAAGTAGAGTATAGAAACATTTAATCGAAAATTCTTTTCCAAGAATTATTGAAACTAATCACCATTTTTATGTACTTCCGCTTAAAAAAAATATATTTCACATTCATTCTGTACATTGTGACTATCAAATTTGAATCTCTGTGACTACTCTTATGTAAATTTTATGAATTCGAATTTGCAGAATGAGGAAATTTGAAAATTGTTCAATTAATTTTTGTTTTTGTGACTGTATCAACTTTGATTCATATTTATTATTAATTCTTAAATATATAATTTCCTGACCGTATAATTAATTCTTGAAAATTATTTATTTTTTGAGTGACTGGACAAAATAAACACAGTTTATAAAACTATTATTCATTTATATATTATTTATTACGATCGTTTCGGGTTTTATCCCATCTCTAGATAACAGCACCACATACATGGATTATAAAATTTTTTTTATATAATTGTTAAAATCTAAAAACATTTTTTTATTAAACAAAAACATTAAAAACACTAAAACTTAATCGGTCAACAATATTGTTTAAAATTTTTAGATTTCTATTATATTGTCCAACAATCTATAGAAATTAGCGAAGTCAAATACGAAATGAAGTGTGAAAATACTCTGTTTAAACTGAACTAAGTTGAGGTAAGGAATGTTCATAAGAAATCATATAACTAAAATTGTGATTTCTTGTGTATAAAACACCAGCCTTAACTCCATTTCCTGTACACACTTGCTTTGTGTCGGTTCATTTACGAATCACGTACATTTCAGGAGTCGCACATCTACCTAATTCAATATCGAAATATTTATCATTTCTTAAGTTTGTTTTTCAACTTTATTTACAAATATACTACATTTTATTTTAAATTAAAAGATATATTATAACTTTACAATCATGGAAAAGCGGAATATAAACTTATTTAAATTAACAGTCAATCTCGTAAGGAATATTCACCAATTCTCGAATGTTGCACTAAAATGGGTAATGCTATCTGCAAAATGACTAATCTTTATTTCTTCACAGTAAAAATTATAATTTTAATAAAACAGCAGAATGAAATATGTAAAATATTCTGGCTCATTATTGCTCTGCTCATGTAAGAATAGCATGCATTATAACAACAAATTCAGTGTCTGTGCATTACCTGGTTTAGTTTTGGTCGAACTGAATTAAAAATAATGCTCAAGTAACGTACGCGTAGCTTTCGGATATGAGGTTTCATCATTGTGTGATTTTAATTTTAGGCATTTAGCTAGTTGTAAGGTTTGGTAGGGCCCAAAATATATTTTTTGTAAACAAGTTTATCTCGAAACGTGCATTATTAAATAATTCTATGGAGTTATTTATTTTACAATTTTGTGAATACATGTGATGTAGCTTTATGTATTATTTGGTGAAATGAAGGCTAACGTTATTTCGGAGATCGAGGCCAACGTTTTTGTCTTTAGTTGTTTAATGGTAATGACAAAATATCATGCTTACTTGCTGCCTTAATATTTGTATATGTACATAAATGTAAAATTTGATCATTAACCTCCGACGAAAATTGTCATGTTACATAAAACACCATAAAATGTACAATTTTAAAGACTGTTAAAATAGTATTACTAAATAAACTAGACATTTGTTATCATATAATTAATTGTAAAAATGTACTCAGATAATATACCAAATTCTAAATACAAAATTCCTCTTATTTCAAGACAGCCAAAGCTTCAGTATTAGCAACCATTAGCAGCTGGACGAGGCATGTAGTCCGCAGAGTAGTAATTTCTCATTACATCATGAGTTAAAAAGTTTTTTACCAATTCTTTCATGGCATGTACAGATTAGTAGGTCTGCCAGTAGGTACAAAGCAATGCTTTGCTACCAGAAGGCATTGAATAGCAGTGACATTTAAGATATGACATATTTTGTAGGTTACATCTCGCCCATACTAGTATATCATTATGTCATTTTTATGCAGCTTTTTTCTTTTTATTGTATTGCTACAGGTATTTTTATTGGTTTAAATTTGTTTAAAATTGATAATTTTATTGAGTATTTAAATTGTACTTTAAACTTTATTATTAAATGCCTCTTTTCCTTAGATAGAAATAGAACAATCGAAATAAATACGGGACAATACAAACAAATATAAATATTAAAAACTTTATACAATTGGTCAAACATATACAAATGACTGGTACACGAATCAATCAATCTCAATACTGTTAATTGTTCTAACAATAATATCAACAGATTCTCTCAACTGGTCTTCAGTTATAATTAGTGGTGGAGCAAACCTAATGATGTCTTCATGGGTGTGTTTAGCGATGAGTCCTTTCGCCTTTAGTCTGAGGCAGACGTCCCAGGCATCCGCGAAATCTGAAAAACAATACTTTGCCATAAAGTGTTCTATTTTGAGGTATTCTATTTCATTGGGAGCAAATATTTTTTTTTTATAATAGTTTTGTAATAGTCTGGTGTCCTCATGAATATCACAATACTGTGAGATATTAAATTATAGCACCATTTCTTTTAAAAAGAAGCAATTTCGAAAACTTTGTGGAGATTCAGTTTACTAATATGACACTGACAAACAGGATACCATATTAACTGCCTTTGTTCTATTTTAGATCTTACAAATGAATAATATACTTATTTATAAATTTCTAAGTTTTTAAAGTGTTTCCATGTAAAAAACTTAATTGTTTGCATGCCGTCGACACCGTATGTTTAATATGAGATGTAAAATGCACAAGCAGAACAGTTAATTCTATAATCATAATAGCTTTCTTTCCAGAAAAATAAACAACTTTACATTTCAAGGTCAGTAAATAATTTGATCTATGATGTACATTCACTATATTTTGACTTTTGTTCTAATATTTATAAAAAAATGTAAAGTACGAAAGTTACACGATGAAGTTTTCAAAAATGATAGTAGAAAAACAAATGAAGTTCAAACAAAAGAGCCGCGGATTTTAACTTTGTTAATTTAAATGGAACACTAGATTTTTACATATTTGAATAGAATGTTCCCTGTCGAGTATAGTCATATAGGGTTTGTTGGGTCCATCTCTAACAATAAGCGAGATAATATTAAAAAACGAAAAGGTTTTTTATTAAGAAAATAATACATCTTTTAATTATTAGACCTCTTTCAGGCATTTCTGCCTTTTTTCCAATTACGCAATTATTTGCAGATTTCGGTCCAAAATGCGTATAGGTATTTTAAATAAATCTCACTAATTAGATCGTGCGAGGCTTAATGGACAAATATTATATGATAAGTTGGTGACAGTGACAGGTAGTAATGTCATGATTACATTGTTCTTGATTGACATTTTGTATTATTATTTAATTAAAATGGGTTACACAGAAGTAGAAAATTGAAATATTATTGGGAATTAAAATAGAGTATGGAGAATAATTTATTCTATTTTAATTCCTATAATTTTTCAATGTTCTACTTTTGTGTAACCCATTTTAATAAAATAATAATACAAACTGTCAAACCATAACAATGTTGTCATAACATAACCTGTCACTGTCACGGCTTACCACATAACATTATCCATGAGTAAATAGGCGTCTCACAGCCTAATTAGTGAGATTTAGTTAAAATACCGTTGGACCGCATTTTGGACCGTATCAATGTCCGATATGTCAAAATATATTACAACTAAATCTGTAAATCCTTGCATAATTAGATAATGCCTACATGTCAACAAACCCTACATAACTATGCTTGATAGGGAACGTTCTATCCAAATATGTAAAAATATACATTTAATTTAACAAAGTTTAACTAAATATTTTATGATATCAGCAAAAAGTAACTGTAATAAGTAACGGTTGCAATTTCATTTGTGAATATAACAAAGACAAGAGGGCCAAAGTTTGAACCTTGTGGTACCTACTTCAAAATTGACATTATGTTCTATGGATCTTGTTTGTTCAATTAATTGCCCTCTGCCCTAAGTATGAAATTATATGATTTAAAAGAATTTAAAAAAATCCTATTTTCTGTAACTTATGTAGCAAAATTGACCCTAACAATCTAAATATTCCCCTTATATTGTAGAAAACTTTCAGTGTATGTATATGATTATAGAAAATAATTATTTTAAAAAGCTTAAAAAAATTGTTACGACATAAGCACATTTTTTAATTGATTTAATTACATGTTATTTTCCTAACTGTCAAGAAGTGTTTTATAAGTTTCATTAATGAAAGATTTGATATTTCTATAAACAAATTTAAACTAACACTTCATACACGTTGACATCTTTCATGAACCAATTCGGATACCGGTGATTTCCTTTAATTCTAAAAATAATTCAAAATGGAGTAAACCAAATATAAACTTACTTCTGTTAATAACGATGGCATTTAATAATCCTCTTCCTCTAACTTCTATAACTATCTGTTTGTTAAGTTTCTTTCTTAACTCTACCCGGAATATTTCACCTAGTTTATATGCATTCTCGGCAACGTTTTCTTCTTCGAGAACCTCTAATGCGGCTATGGCTACCTTTGATCCCAAGGGGTTACCCCCAAATGTTGATCCATGAGTACCTATTTAAAAAAGTTTCTTCAAACTGTTTTTTCGATAATATAAAATACAATTGTTGCCTCAATTGAAGTAGAAACTATTAAATATTTCTAATGACTTTAATAGTTAGTCACATATTAGGAAACAATCTAATTTGCTATAAAAAATTCAGTTTATTTGTTAATAAAAATGGAGTACAGAAACTTATAATCGAATGTTTTTTTGTGAATATTATTGGACCACAATTCAGTAAAAAAAATTCTTTTGGGTTATAAGTTTCTAAATTGCACAAATCATTATTCATTATATCCTTTCTTTTATTTACCTGGTTCAATAACTAGCATAATATCGTCATTAGCCAAACATGCTGAAACGGGATAAACACCACCACCCAGGGCTTTTCCCAGCACCAAAATATCTGGCTTGACACCCTCGTAGTCCACAGCCAGTCTTTTCCCCGTTCTTCCCAACCCCGTTTGAATTTCGTCCGCTATCCACAAGACATTGTATTTGTCACATAGTTGCCTGATTCCTTTGAGGTATCCTTCACTGGGTACTCTGATGCCTGCCTCTCCCTGGATGGGTTCCACCATGTAAGCGCACACCAGAGGATCTTGGAGAGCTTTCTAGAATTAGCGAAGCACATAAGATCCGTTAACGACGATTTAATAACTTACTTCAAGGGCAGTTAAGTCGTTATACGGAATGCAACTAAAGCCGGGCATGAAGGGTCCGTAATCCTCGAAACTTAAGGGATCGGTGGACGCTGAAATTGCAGCTAAAGATCTTCCCCAGAAGTTCTCGCTAGCGAATATAATCTTAGCTTGGTTCTTAGGTATATTCTTTTTCCTGTAACCCCATTTTCTAGCTAGTTTACAAGACGTGTCATCAGCTTCTACGCCTAGAAATAAGTACTAGTGTAACGAAATATAAATTAGTTTTATAAACTGCCAACCTGTGTTCATAGGTAGCAATTTGTCATAGCCGAAAAGTTTGGTGATGATTTCCGCATATTCGCCAAATACGTCAGAATAAAAAGCTCTAGATGTGTGATGAAGTACGGCACTTTGTTTCTGAAGAGCCTCTACTATTTTGGGGTGGCAGTGGCCAAAATTGTTTGCCGAGTATCCACTGAGGTAATCAAAGTATCTTTTTCCTTCTACGTCCCAGACAAAAGCACCTAGAATAAAACATATAATACGTAGAACAGTGTATACTATTTCAGGCGATATGTAATTAATAGTATAATAAACTAACTTTTGACGTAAAATCCAGGATATATTTTAATGATATTCCGACAAAATTCTTTCTATGAAAATATTTTGTAATCTTTTTCAAATTTGATATTGTTAAACTATTAGCAGGGTATATAACGAACTGGAAAACCTGGAATTAGGGAATTTCATGGATCTAGAATTTCATAAATAGAAGAAAGGGTGTTATGCTATTAATATTGCCATTTTTATTCTTTAGTCTCTAGGGAAACTAACAGATGTATAAAAGCTTAAATGGACAAAGTAATGCAGAATTTAATACTTATCATATCTCTAAGAAAACGATATTTTTATTCATTTGACTTTTATTCGGAAAAAATTAAAATCCTTTTCAAAAATCAGCTGTAACTTCATTACAACTTCAGTCAAATTGAAAAAATTCTTTAATCTTTTTTTAATATGGTAATTTGTTTTTGTATTACAATAAAAATTGTTTATTTTTAAATAAAATGTAGTAGGTATAGCATCCATATGAAAAAATTGTTATTTTCTCAAAATGCCTGATTAAAATAAAACTAAATTTATATCGGAGTCATTGAATTTTTTGAGTGGAATTGTAAAAACTACAGCTAAATTTTAAAAAGAGAGGTTTTTACTTTTTTAAATAAAATTCAAATGAAAAGGAAGTAATTTTTGGTTCACCCTGTATCAGTATAGGTATAAGGACTACTTAAAAGTTGACACCAAGTGAGAATTTGTTTGTATGTCTTTAGAAAACACTTTCCAATATTTTTTTATTGCTTAAGTATAGGCGCAACATAAATATTCTACAGGGTGCCCATGGTGACCAGACATTAAACATATTTCAGAGACTAGGTACTTCGATTTTAATTTCGAAAATTTGGGTAATAGTGTTTTCAGGCATGCCCTTCTCAACTAAAATAATGGCGTCCACCTAACACTTCCGGTTATACCGGAAGTTGACGTCATCTTCGTTATTTTAAATGTATACCCTGTATATTATTGCAATTTTGGATTCTACTTCAATTTTTAGGTGAACTTTCATGAAGGCTTCCTATTCTTAAAGTTAAATGTTTTTGATATATTTAATTATTTTCAAAAAAAATTAAAAAAGCACTGCCTAATTCAAAAAGATGTATATTTTACAATAATAAAGTTAGAGCGGTAAAATTTATAGGGAACATAACTAAAACTCTAAGCTTCCCTGCCATAATTTGAAAATGACTTAATTTCATACAAGGTGGTAGAAATTTAATGTCGAATTTAGTCAACTTTAAACCATCTTAACTTATTTTTTTAACGGAACACCCTGTATATTTTTGCGCAACCTGATGAACAATTTTGTTCTCTTTCGAATATTAAAAAAATTGAACAATCTTTTTTTAATAGCGGTGCCTCATATTTTTTTAATGAAGTACAATTTATCAATATTATTAATGGAGTAAATATTAACATCCAAAATAGAGTCTGACCAAAGAAATAATATTTGCTGATTTTGTATAGAATTATTAACGCCTCGATTAACACTATTAGTATTTTTGACGAAATTAAAGTAACGTCAATTTCTCCTAAATAAAAATCCTATATACCTATATTCTTACAGATAGAATTAGGAAAATTATTACAAGAAAACATTTTTTTAAATAAATAAAAATATGTATTGCCTATTATTTTTAAAATAACCATACCTTGTTAAATATTTGCGTGAGAGATATTGACAGAAAATTGAGGAAATAGTGAAGCTTATATCTTCGAAAACTGAAACATTTTTTAAATTTATCTGGAAAACTTGGAAAAATCAGGAATTTTTTTGGTAATGATTTAATATGAATTCTGTATTAGTTAAGGATTTGTTTACTATGTCAAGTGTGGTAAATCTCATACAAAATAAATAACATTAAAATCCTTAACTTGCAGTTCGTTTACA
Source organism: Anoplophora glabripennis (assembly GCF_000390285.2). Classification (NCBI taxonomy): domain Eukaryota; kingdom Metazoa; phylum Arthropoda; class Insecta; order Coleoptera; family Cerambycidae; genus Anoplophora; species Anoplophora glabripennis. The sequence goes on along the minus strand of NW_019417658.1, from coordinate 19,323 downwards.
ATTTCACAGATAAGTGCTGTTATCTGAAAGAATAAAATATTTTCGTGTATTTTTAGATGTGGACGTGCAATAATGAAAGTATAGGTCATGCTCCCGCATTATCAGTATGTTTACAGTTTGATTGTAGATAAAAATTCAACTAAACAGGATAAAAGAGGTTTAGGATCTACATTTTATAACAAAATAACGATGTTATTTAATAGATTACCAGGCGATACAAAATAATGAAAAAAATATTTTCAGGTATTTGTGTTAGCTTGATAACTAATTGAAAAACTGTTTTAAATATGATAACAATTAATAAACAATTTAGAGAGATATAAAACATTTAAGTGTAATTTAAATATATTACATAACTCATTCTTATGATACATATTTGTGTTATCCATGTGTTTACAATATGAAAAAGTCAAAAAGAGAACTGATTTTGATATATGAAAAAATATATGATGAGAAATAATTTTAGTGGTTATAAACAATAAAAAAATACCAAGAAATAGCACATTTTTAAATAGGATGTTATGCGTATACAGGGTGTTTGGTAAGTCGATGCATTCCTTGCAGGAGATGTGATATATTTCTTTAATGTACCATATTCCGAAAACGCTTAGTTTCTGATCTACAGAGTGATAAAATTTTATAATAAAAAATGCAAATTTATAAATATTGCGGAAACCGCTCAGAATATATTAATGCAATTTTACAAGCAATATTGTTTTTAGTTTCACCAGTGGCGTGCGCACAGGCACGTCTTTGGATATTTTTAAAGAAAAAAATGATACGCCACTGATTTTTCTTATAATAAAAATTATTTTTCAATTCCTTGTTCAATTTGGAAGAGAAAAGGTATCTTGACTGTTTTTCTTATGACGCACCGTTTTCGAGTAAAAAAAAATAAAATCGATTTAGTACATTCCCTAATCCGTTTTCAATAATTTGGAAAATAGCAGAAATTATGCACTCAGCTTTTTTTTGTACCAATTTTATTACAAAAAATTATTATTCCCCGCAGTTAACAATATCAGTCTAAAAAATTTTTGTCAGTTTTTAAATTCGCTATTCACTATCTAAACAGAAATTAGCAAGTTGGCTGTGCACTCATTTTTGTTATTGTTTGACAAAATTAATAATAGCTGTCACTTTGAGTGTTTGAGTGTGAAGCAGTTAAGTGCATAATTTCTGCTATTTTTCAAATTATTGAAACCGAATTACGCCATGCAATAAATCGATTTTATTTCTTTTACTCGAAAACGGTGCGTCATAAGAAAAACAGTGGATATACCTTTTCTCGTCCAAATTGAACAAGGAATTCAAAAATAATTTTTTTTTTAAGAACAGAATCAGTATCATTTTTTTCTTTAACAATATCTATACATGCCTGTGCGCACGCCACTGGTGAAACTGAAAACAATATTTTTATCGTAAAACGTGTATTGTTGTTAACTGTCAAAGCCTGTAAAATTTCATTAAAATATTCTGAGCGTTTTCCCCAATATTTATAAATTTACATTTTTTTATTAAAAACTTTAACACCCTGTAGATCGGAAACTAAGCGTTTTCGGAATATTAAGGAAATATATCACTAATCGTTTGCACTATAACCTCCTGCAAGGAATGCATCGACTTACCAAACACCCTGTATATTATAATCTTATTAATTCTAATCTCTAATTCCTTAATAACTGAATAGAGTAATTTCCCATTTTCATAAATCTTCTGAATAGAATTGTGTTCAATACTTGACAAGTTTCCCGTAAATTCTTTAATTTTTTTTTGTCATTTTGAGCAAAAAATTAAGCATATTTACGGATGACAGTCTACGTATGTAAGTTTGCGCATTAGATCTATAGTTTTCTGGCAAATGTAAAAGCAAATATTTTATTCATACATACATACCTACAGTAGCAATTTTTAAAAATAAAATATAACACTTACCCTCTCCTTTACACAGAGCCACGGGCAAGGGATGGTAGTTATGGGCAGCATATTTACTCTCCCGTTCTATAACTTTCTGCGTGCTTATCAGTCTTGTACAAATTTCTTGAGGTTTACATATTGCATCCTCAAGTTTTAATATCAGTCTTGTAACTCCTCTGCTCTTAGACAACATATTTTACTGTAAAGGGGAAACAAATTAATAACTTTTAAATTCCTGTTTACAATTTTTATCTCTTTCAGATAGCGCTAGGCTCTACGAGGTGTTTCAAGTAAAAATTGTAATATTCAAATTGGAGTACAATTCGTTTTTTAAAAGTCTGGATCAGTTCTACTATAAATTACTATGTTCTGTTGTTATTAATGAGAGGAGTCGCTGGTGGGTATTATTTTACAACGGGTCGTTCAATAAAATTGTGTGACACATCCACAAAATTAATGCATGGTCACTTGTTGTCCAATTTATTTTCTGACTGGCTATCACCAAAGGAAACCGTTTGTTAGACATAATTAACAATTTAATTGTTTATAGTTTAACATTTTAATTGTTTAGTGTGAAAAATCGCATTTTATGAATTTCATATATCAGATGATGCACCTGTTGAAAAACCAGTTTATCATGTTAAGTTCGTCAATTTTATTCATATTTATTGATAATATTTAGAACGTAAAATTCGAGAATGTTGACTTGTTTATGTCATTGATATCGAGTTCATTGGCAAACGGCATCCTGTTTCCCGTTTTACTGATATAGGTACCTATACCTACGTCTACCTATACTTATAATATAAACATAATTCAACATAATCAATATAATAATAATTCACAACTTAATACAAACAATATAAGCCCATTTATTTTTGTATTTCTGGGAAAATTTGTTATACCTATAACATTTAATATTTTTGCAAATAATTTGATAACTATTTGATTCGTTAAATATATTCTGAACATTGTACAGGGGTAACCCAGAACTGATAGTTGGCTGTTGTTATAGGAAAACGAAAAGAGCAAATCGAAAACCGCAAGCGCGTTTTTTATGCATACACCTAAAATTCTATATTGGCAAGTTTAACACCCTATAACGGTTGATCGAATCATCGAAATCATTATTCCTATTTTCATAAATATTTTTTTAACATACCTATTGTGAACGTAGTTGTGCTCGGTCATTGCATGCTGCAGATAACACTAGAAGAAGCACATTTATAATACTAACACTAACATAAGTTGTCATTATTCTAGTTGTATTTATCATTGGTTTTGTGGGCTATATTATTATAAACCATAATCAGATAACGATACGATAAATGTTAAAATTGAGTAAGTTCCAATACGCTTTTGTGTAACGTTATTATGCAATGAGAATATACAGGGTTTACAAAAAAGTAGGTCAAAGGTTGACCTTGAACTGAAGATTATTTAAGCGAAAATATTGGAAATTTTTTCATTTAGACAACTGCTTTTCAAGATATACGATTTTAAAACTATGATTTACATAAAATTTTCATTAATAACTTATTTTTTAACATATTCAATTGAAATATTGCATGGACGTTTATCATATACTGACACATTTTTATGTAATTTTGAAAAAAAAATTAAGCATGAACGGAGGAAAGAGAGGTTGTAGTATCCGTTGCTCCTCTCCCCTCTACATTTTTTCGTACGCCTATGTATTGTGTTTTGTACCAAGAGTTTTTTCTCTTGTACTTATTTCATAATTGTGAAATTTTAATTTAGCTAAATTTACAAGATATTGCAACTTCTTTGAATATGTGATATTGACCATTCAACTACGTTGCAGAATCTCGATAATCAAAATTAAGAGTGAAAAAAAAAATAGTCAGTAATGAATACCAACTATTTGGTTAAATAAATGGCTACCCCCTCTCCTAGATTTTTTAGCCAGAATTATGATTCAGCACGAGATACAAATCTATGCAAAATTTCAGTCGAATATCTTACAAAGGAATTATGAATAAAAATCCTTTTTAAAATTTTAATTTTGACATCCTCTATTTTGAAAAGTGATATTTAAGTAAAATACACCGTAAGGAAAATCCCATTAATTTCGCCCAAAAAATCTTGACTGTAATTTTTTGTGACACCCTATATAATACATTCATTAGTTTTGTTCTTACTACTAACTACTGCTAACGCCAGTCCTATTTATACTTTCTTGAAAATCGCACTCTTGTAGTCTGGTCTAGTATAATTTTTGAATTTTTTATAACCACAACGCATATCTACTGGCAAAAATACCTTGAGCATATCTATCAAATATCTAAATTATCCTGGCCCACGTCATTTTGTTTTTCTGCTACGTTAAACTACGAGAAGTGTTATCCACCTTATCGCAACCAAACAGAAGCTATCGCTTTAAGGTCACATCTAAGTTTAAAATACATTATTTAGTGGCCACTGATAGTTATAAAATTGAAAACAAATTTTTATGTGCGACTAATTGAAAAATTGTAAAACATCGATTTTACCACTTTCGAAATAAAAAGCAAATAAGCATCTATAAACTATATAGTTAATAAATAAATTACTATGAAAAAAATCATAAAAAATATAGGATATTTTACTATTTTCGAACAAAAAAATTAAATAAAAAAAACTAAAACGTGCAGACATTTCTCATTTGTTGTTTATTGTGTATTTCTTGATTTCTTGAAAAGTCTCTTGTGTCTTAAGTTTTGAGGACAATGAAATTTCTTATTATATGAAAAATAAAAACTAAATTTTTCTCTCCTAGCTCGATTTTCAACAAGGAATCTCTAGTTTTTTTGTATTTATTTATTTACGCCCTGCATGCATACAGCCTCTCCTCACTTATAGAGAGGTATATGTATATCATTAACATAATATTAAAAGAACATCAAATAAATAAGTAGATGCTTGAACTGATCCATGGTTGGATAATAAAACTTCTACAAAATTGCAAATTATAAACCTTTACGATCTTGTTAGGTTCCAATTTCTAAAACTGAATTAGCAACTTTTTTATCTGCGATTAATAACACCCGTTTCTTGGGCCTAATGCAATCTTTTTTTGTAATTATTATCAAAATTAATTCTGCTAGATAGTTAAAATATACGAGCGATATGACACATTTTTTAATTTGCATAGAAAATTTGTAAAGATGAATAGATACAAATGGTTGGGGGCATTTTATGCTTTAAGATTTACAATTTTCACGAAGTTATAATTTCCAAATATACATATTTTCAGACTCTATCTAGTGAACATTAGTCGAACTTCATTTCTTTCTTATTTATTATGTTACTGACCACACCTATAAATTGAAACACCCTGTAAAATACGAAAGGATAAAATATAAATATTCTAAAACGTATATAAATATCTTGCCTAAATTTGGTATTATTTGTTGCTATCACTTCAACCTTGCACAAAATTGTTTTATAATTTACTTTATGTAGGTAGGTACTTAACATAAATAAGGCATCACTTCTAATTATTTTTACTATACTTACATTGTTTACGACAGTATGCGAGTTCTTGCAATGTCATTTTTTTATATCAACAAAATAAATTACTATTCCATGTGAACTCATGTTACCAGTTTAATAAAACCCACACAGAATATCATTAAGCCAATAATAAATAACTCGAGGGCAATTATAAATCAAACGAAACAATAAAGTTAAATTGAGATAATAAAAAGTAAATACGGTTTGTTTCTCTACGCCATCCCGTTAATTACATTAATTAAAATTTACAGTACCTTTTACACAGGCAACTGAGTGGTAAGTATCGTCACTGTTATATTTAAGCAAACCGAAAAGTGCGCAAAACGTTTCGAATTTTGTTTACACATAAACAAAGCGGTTGTTTGTCGCGGCCTCGACCAGTGTAGGATACGAATATATCTGCATAACATACAAAACTGAATGCCATAATTCCAAGCTCCTGTGCTTCGCGCGACTGCTTCGAAACTCGAAGTGATTTCTAGCAAACGGCGCCATAGGTTGTGGCCTCACCAGCTGCATTATGCATTAATTTTAAATATGTAATATTTTATATCGTGTAATATCTTACCGGCAGTCGTTTCACTTTCATATAGCCTGCCTCGTGCTCAGTACCTACCTATTCTCTACCTCTACTCTCCATGTCGATTTTTAGTGACGCAGATGGTAAGGAAAGTTGTTTGCCAGAGCCAATTTAAGCAAATTTCTTTTCTCCTTTTGGTCATTCACATAAAGTTAATGTCTTCTTAACGGTTAAAGGCATACTTAACCTACTTGTATGTAGTTCATGTTTATTTACTTTTATACAGGGTGTCCCACGATTGTACCCTGAGGAGCAAAATGGAAATATTTGATATTCTAGGCTCTAGAGAAACCGTTTGTTTTAGACACAATAAATATTTTATTTATTAAAGTTGGCCTTAAATCCAACGATAAATTTAGAAATGCAATCATAAACATGGTGTTAAATTTGAAACGCTTTGGTTATAGATAACGCTCGCAAGAAATGAGTCACCCTGTAGAATTTTAAAATATGTATTACCAGAGCTATGGAAAAGTCCTTCTTAAATGGGACACATTTTAGAAACAATGACCATATGAATAATTTCCATAACATTCCAAATATACAGGGTATCCCGTTCATGTTTCAAAAAAACTTGTGTGCAAGTTCCTCATGGTAAAATAATGGGGGTAGTTCATGTAACGTTTTTTTCTTAGAAGCCCTGTTTTCGAGATACAGTACGTTGAAGTTGTTACTTTCCAAATGGTTTTCCCAAATTATCTTTAATTCGGCTAAAGATAAAAATGTCAAAATTTGTACACAAGTAAACATCATTGAAAAAAAAATATGTTAAAAGTCAAAATTTATTACGTTTCTAAAAGGTTCTGTAAATTCTAAAGCGTATTACAAAAAAAAGATATACTAGCATGTACCATTTTCGAGAAAAATGAAGTTGCATTTTTTTTTGCTCACATAAAGCGATATAACAACATATTAAATTGAAAGAGTACTTTATCACTGAATGAGCTGAAGACATTTAGCTACCAGCAGTATTTGCATTTAAGACTATAATTTTAATTTCTTACGTATCACATGAAACAGTTAAATTGTAAAACATTTTATTAACTAAAAAAGAAATTGAAATTTATTTAAGTTTGAGATTGTTGTGAACTAACATTTAAAAAAGTAAACCAAAATAAACAGATTATGATAAATTAATTATCTATTAATAACTAATTTTAGATTTTGTAAACTACTACATTGCCATTACTAAAATAAACAATTGTTGAATGGAGTGAACTCTTGATGGACATGATTGCTTAAAAAAGTGATAAGAACAGAAAAATAGGAAACAGACTCGGAGACATACAGAACAAAACAGCTGCACAATTAAATAAATGAGCAAAACTCGAAATAATACAGTATTAGCTGAAATTGCCCCCATTTGCTTCTATTCATTTTTCTCGAAAATGGTACGTGCTACCGAATTTCGAAAAGTATGCGTTTTTTTTGTAGTATGTTTTAGAGTCTACAGAACTGTTTAGAAATGTAATAAATTTTGACTTTTAACATTTCTATTTCTATTTTTTTATTGTACCCCTCCAATTACCTGTATCGGCGACACTGCTTTTCAGAAAGAGACCGTTATTTTTAACGCACAGTTGATGTTTACTCGTGTACAAATTTTGACATTTTTATCTTTAAGGAAAACCATTTGGAAAGTAGTAAATAACTTCAACACACTGTATCTCGAAAACAGGGCGTCTAAGAAAAAAACTTTATATGAACTATCCCTATTATTTTTCCATATGTATAAACATACTATCTTTACAACAAAAAAAAACTAAATACAACTTGACCGAATTTGAATATACAGTGAGGACGCGTCGGTTGCAACAAATTCTTTTAAAATTCAAGGGTTTGTATTTTGGAAAAACGCGCAGACACGTCGATTTTTGGCCGCGGTTTTTCTGATGGTAAATGCATGCATACAGGATGGCCAAAAAATAAGTTATAATCAACTTATTTTTTATTTCATTTTTGAAAATTCTGCACCGAATTCTAAGTACCTTCATGTGCCATATGTCCTGTACCTAAACTCAACAATTATCGAGGAATTTACAATTTATTTATTTATTTATTAATAAAACAGAACAAATCAAATTAATTGTTTAAATTGTTGACCATTAACTTTCTGACAATAGGCAGGTCAAACTTCAAATTCTCGTAATGCTTTGGGGCTGGATTTGTTGTGTTTCTGCTCTAATTATATTCTTCAATAATAATACTAGTGTCAGAGGGTATCACTTTGATGAGTACCACATAATCTGATTAGTTAAAGCAGTTACACAATTTAGAAATTATCTTTAATTACGCTTTTCTAATGTAAATAAAGTGTTACATCATTCGTTTTCTACTATGTGATAAGGTCAAATCATAATTGACAGATAGAAGAGGGTTTTACTAATATAGAATTTTTTGTGTCTCATAAAATTCTTCAGACCTTCTTGAACAAATTATTTTTAAGATCGGTATATTATGCTTTTTGAATAGTGCATAAATATGTTGTTAGAATATAGTTAATTTCTACCACACCCACAATTTACATATAATGAAATATAAAAAACCTACCTGTCATTTAGTCATTAGGTTTTAATGTTGTTTAGATCAGTATATATTTTCTCGAGATATAATGTGGAATTATCTCATAATCGATTTTGTCTAACTTTTTAATACACATGTACATACCCACTAAACACGAAACGTAAATGAAACGTTGCAAATGAGATGTTTTACTAAACATTTGAAACATTAACTAGAAACGTTTCTGTTTCATTACAGAAATGTAGCACTTGAAAACTTCTTTAGTGAAACATAGCCGAAACGTTCCAATTGAAGAGAGTTTGAAACATTACTCGAAACATTCCCTTTCGATCTCGAAAACATAACAGACGAACAACCCTTTGCTTTTTTTGCTTATCTTATGGAACATTCGACATTAGTTAAATTTTGCTCCCAATCCCCAATCCCTCTCAAGGGTTAGTTCTTTTGCCTTTGTCAAACAGACATAAACAGAAAAAAAATTGTGCTGGCATATTTATAACAAGAACAAGTCTAGAAAAAATGTATGTTCGTGACTTCCGTAGACTGCGCGTAATAGCCCGAGTTTATTTGTTTCCCGTGATCCCGTGTGTCGTTTTCAATTCGTAATTCGTATTATGTTAGGTTAGGTTTGCGGTTTG
>NW_019417658.1:0-9364 GCF_000390285.2 Anoplophora glabripennis | reverse complement strand
ACTAGAAGAGCATATTTATTTATTTATTTATTTATTTTTAATATACAATGTAGGTAACAACTTTTTTTAGTTAAATTTTTTGAGAAGTTGTCTGGAGTTCGAATTAAGTCATTCATAATACAAATAAAAATATCACAAAAGAGTATTAGAAATATTTTAAAAATTACTCACACTATTTATACTATTTCAAAAACGCTTTTGAAGTGAAAATTATCTAAAGTTGAGAGCATTATGAGAACAATATGGTAATAAAATTATTATGTTACTCAAACATTTCTGAAAATATACTGAAACGTAAAACAAAAATACCGAGTGCATAAATAGAACATAAAAAGAATGTTACTGAAACCAATTTTTTGAAACATTTCATTGGAAACGTATTTTGGGGAGGACATCTTGGGTTTCTAGAACGTTACCAGAATGTTGCATTGATTTTTTAGGAAACGTTTCAAGAAAAATGGAAACGTTTCTGAAACATGTCGGAAACTGAAAAATGTTTAGTGGGTACACAGTATAAAAATTTGTAGCTAAAATGTATATCTTCTAAAAATAGTTTTGAAGAAAAACAAGTATAAAGATATTGTATAACTAATTAGTAAAATAAAAAAGTAAACACGAATTAATTCAGACAACGGACAAAAAACACATTTATATGCGTCACATTCGTATTTAATTTTAACATATTCACACTTACTAATGTCCTTTCAATGAAAACAGACACCACACTATGTATGAATAGAAAATGTCATGCAACAAACATTTTTTCAAGTAAACTTAATCGTATAAAATTTGGGCTTTATATACGTTCCCAGTGGACCATTATCGAAGAATTCTTGGAAAAGTGGTCATTTGTGTTATATAATTAATTGATAATTTTCTATCTCTGCTATTAAGATAACATTTATTTTTTCTACAAAATATAAACTGTCCTTTGTAACACGGGTGAGTGGGTTGACCCTTTTACACCAGCTAATATTAAAATAAAATGTATTAAGAGATACAGAATTATAGTTAATTCATATACAGGGTACAAGAAAAGTATAAGAAAAATATTTAAAATGTTGGTTCAGTGTGCATATGTATTACATTATAAAATTCAAAAATAGTATTTTAATTTGAGCCTCCCTGTAAAATTTTTAATAATGTTTCAATTTATTTTTTAAAATGTAAAACCACATATACTTACCATCAGATTAGAAATGTTATGATCGCTGTTATATATGATTAAGACACAACTGTAATAAAAATATATGTATATAAATCTTATTGACAATGTTATTCACTTATCATTTTTATCACTATTATATACACCTAACATTCACTTGAAATTTTCTCGATTTATTATTATTTATATGTCAAAAGCGATTTAGCAGTGCGACTTTGCATTTACAATTAGAGATATTCGCTTCATGCTTAATAAATATTTTAGTAGAAAATCACCTTCAGTAAACAAAAAACAAATCGAAAAAATCTACATTAAACTGATGCGATAAATTCAGGCAGTGTAGGACTGGCTATGATTAATGGCCCTCACTAAATTCCGCGAAGGGACCCTTTTTAGATATTGAAGAGAAATAAATAACAACATATCTTAATGTTTTTTAACACCACCCACATGGAATGGACATGCTAATTTTACATATTTTTTCCCTGCACAATCTCTCTGGAAATATTAGATATCTGGTAGAGACCGTTCGAAAAGGACTCCTTGGCGAGCCTGGCTAGTGCCAAGGATTCTCACAAGAGAGAATCCTTGGGCTAGTTCAACAAATATTTTTTATTACGATATTTTCCGACAATATTTTATTCATTTCAAATTAATACAAGGCCATAAGTTGAATTGTAAATAAAATATACGTTTAATTAATAATAAATATTAACATTAATACTAATAACGAAGATAATGACGATAGTCGAAATTATGGCATTGGCGATGATGACAAAGATAGCGACCATAAGATGATCGACGATAATGAATGAAGATATTCTTTTAATAAACGCGTTGATAAATGTATTGAAGTTAGAGGTGGACATTTTGAGCAATTATTGTCAAAAATGCATATTTTTTACTAATGTTTACTATTTTAATGTGCATTACAATTTTAAATTCTAAATAAACCCTTGTTTTTGAAATTTTAAATTATTTTAATTATTTCAACTATTAGCATTGGAAATTTCAGAACCAAGACAGCTACTTTCATAAAATCTACATTTTTTGTGTAAAAAAAAGGTGGAAAATAAGAATTTGATACCAAAGATGAGATACCTTTAAGTACAAAAAAGTTATGTCGTTTCTAACACCTTCAATCTACGGCAGCTGGCGCCCTCTATAAACTATAACCAAAATGTGAACAAATTTCAATTCCTCTACCCAAAGAACCACAAACCCCAAAATTTTGTGTAGATATTTGCATTTATTAAGAAATAAATGGAAATAAACTAAAATAATATTTTACATTTAGCACCCTGTATCTCTTTAACTATCAACTTTTGGACTAAGGTAACTTTGGCTAAATCGCAATATTTTTGCTTCGGGAATCTACCCTTGAATTTTGGCCCATTACCTCGAGACCACCATGTATATGCTTTTTCATAGTTGCGGTTATAGGTATACTAAATTCCGATTTACCAAAACGGAAACGTTTTTGAACTGTAATTTTTTAAAGTTTAATATTTGGAGTTTTGGTTGTTCATATGCATTTTTAAGAATTAATTTGTCATAATAAATTTAAAATTGTTGTAATTTTGTCGCAACAACTCGACGAATTATGTATGACCAGATGATGGAGATTAAAACTCTAATAATGTTTTATTATAAAGTGTAATGGTAATACGTAGTTTAAATAACTAGGTGGATTTCACAGGGTCTAACGACACTTAAGAGTATACGATAATTCAATAAATATAGAAGTCTACATAAAAAATTTAGATAAATTTGGAACGAATACATTGAAGATGAATTTTTCGAGACAAAACGTCTGAATCTGGTTCGGGCTGAGGCAGTACAGTATTGGGGGTCATAAAGGCTTGCAAAAAATGTAGTAAAATTTCCAGGGTCGTATTTAAAAAAATTATGTTGACGATAGTCCAGCAGACACGAAACGTTATATATAAAAATTGATTCGATAGAGGACAAAAAGTTGCCATGAGAAAGTGTTCTTTTTTCAATATCACCTCAAACAAGGCTGAAATGAAACAAAAATGGATTTCCAAAATTTCGTTTTTTTAATTTTAAAACTAATCATGTTAGCCTTGATTTTTTAGAGGCATAATGTTCGTCTCCTGATTATGCAACTCTGAACTCTGCCCCATTTAAGCTACTTCGTATCTCTTACTGTTCCCGAGATCCCTGTAGTGATCGAGAAGCGAATTTGTAACAGCCTGTATAGTTACTATACTTAAGGGCACAAGAAAGGCCCTAATTCGTTATAAAAATCAAAATCTGTCAACATTGTGGCGGGCAAGTCAACTGTCCACGTTGTCCGTCAAAAACCTTCTCCATGACCAAAATTTAAAAATGATAATGCACAAATAATAAAATTATATTCCAAAAAAATATATATATGTCATACAGAAAAACACTTATTTATGTCTGGAACAGTATTTACAAGAGAAAGTTCAGTAGCTCAGGGGCCGACGGAGCAGATGTCCTTGGGGGTCTAGGTAGTGGCGCAGGAAAAGGTGGTGGGGCCGGAGGAACGATCAGGGAGGCTGGTGGATCCTTGGGAAAGTACGGGGCGGCTAAAGAGGAAGAATATTTCTATAGGAAGCAGAGGGACCAGTTAGAAGAATTGAATAAGCAGTTGGAAAAAAGAAAGCAGGTTTGTAAACATGCAGAGAGTGTAGAACATATGGACGATATTATCCAGAAGAACCGAAAGCGAATTGCTCGACTTGAGAAATGTCTCCGCAAGAAATAATTATTTTATACAGAATGGATTAAGTTTTAAGAAATATAAATCTAAATCCAATGGCATTTTGTTACTGCGGGTCTGATCACAATTTTTTAAATTTAGTACCAAAATATTTGTTGGGATAGATAACAGCGCCATCTACCGTTGATAATGTGAAAAATTTATATAGGTACAGAAGAAAATTATAGATGTGCTGGTGTGTTGGCATTGTTGGCAGTGTTGGCACAGACCTTCATTGGTCAACAAATCTATCGGTATAGAACCACACATAAACATGACACCACCCCCGGGGTTTACACAGACGAGCCGGCGAAGCAAGAAGAGCGCCAGAAGAAAGGGCCCTAGCCGGCGGGGCCCAGCCAGGACAAAAGGAGGTCCCACAAAGCGCCTACACCGGCCGCATTTGCGGTCGGGGTAGACGACGGATGGGGCCCACCTACGAAGGCTGTCCAGGCCTACACGAGATGAGGCAGGATAAAGAGGGATAATCCCCCTCGATCCCAAATCATTGAGGCCAATTTCTAGCCATGGAATAATGGCGGTATAGAAACACACATTTTTAAAAATAAATACAACACTGTATTTGATATATTTTTTAATTTAAAATATTTTGAAAAAAATTAATTTTGATTTTTAGGTTTTTTTCTACACCGCAAATTAAAAAATAAACTCCTGTGCAATAAGGATTAATCAGAGATGTTTGTAATATTACATTTACCTACTTTAAAATCTTAACATAAGATTTGTCAATCTTTCTAAAAATCGCATGTTTGAAAAAAAAAGGAAAATATATAAATTCAGAGACCGATAAAACAGAAAATAAAACTATTTTTTCCTTTATACAGGCCAAACACCTATCGTCATCTTTTTATGAGATACACATATATGTAGTGTCGAATACGTTTTTGATGTAATGTAGTATACTGAAATTTGATACTGGTAAATTTTTGAGGATTTTAAATAATACATAGTAAGTACTCTTGTTGAAATTACACCGTTTATTAGAAAAATGCAATTGATTGTCCGTCAAATAAATTTATGAAGGGTAGCCTCCTGCTTGGATGAAACTATAACTCGACGGAGAAAATTATAGATAGTGATTCATCGCTAGCTCTTGGACTAGTAAGAGAGATGAAGCGTGCCGGGAACGAATATCCATTGGCGTGTCTGCGTAAAAGGCAACAAGATATAGAAAATATTGAAAAAACATAATAAAACGTAACATCTAATATTTTTTACGGTTTGCTATAACCGGCACTTTGATCAATTTTAATTATTACAGCATTTTAAAACGTCCCAGTTGTGTTTTTTTAATTTATAAATTTATTATAGCCATGGAATTAGACCCCTCGTCTACGCTTATGCTATGACGTTTCTCAGGTCGGGCAAATCAAGTCCGTTTACACCCACTAAAAAAGCATTTCCCTATTCCCTACCAAGTGCAAAAGACAGAGATAAAATATAGATCGACGTTCAGTGTAACTCAGTCTATACACGATTATAGATTCTACCGATGTACATGGCGAGCGGCACAAAGATAAATAATATTGAACCGTATAGAAATCATTTTATATTTTATACGCATTATGGTAATAGTGTTTTTATATTATGTATTAGTCACTCTTTATAATTTCGGCCGCCGAGATTCACAGAAGCTATACACGGAAAGAAGGGATGCAAAACCGTTGGTCCCTTATTGTCTAAGCATTGTTAGGCAATTAAAAAATCCCACGACAGTGCGGATTCGACAAAATTTCCAGGAAGGAGTTACTCATATCCTGTCATCGATATTTAGCTAGCTACAATAGCCGAAATAGGCCAATGTAAAATATTTAAAAAATTAAAAAAATGTCCGTTGACTGGGATAATCAAATATTTTTCTTACAAAAACGGTGAGTCATCGATTTCAATACGAGTACCATTTTTATGTAAAATGGAATATTACATTATAATATACCAAATACACTGTAAAAAAAACTGCTCCTCTAACTACGCCCATGGCCTTGTATCTCATAAACAAAAGATGTGGCCATGGTCTAAAGGAAAAATTGTCTTATTTTTTTACGTTTTATTAACACCCTGTATAATACTGAGTCTTTTATAGCAATTAGCTACTTCAAGATTTATAGCATGTAAAAATTAGTTTTGCTTAAACAACCCCTGCCTGATCCTTGTGATAGACACGACTATTGATCAATTTTAATAATTTGCAGTCTAGCAAAATACACGAAAAAAGAAAAACTTAAGACATGCGCTATAATTTGTGTACATAACTATTGATAAAATGAAAATAATATGTCAACGTATTTTGATATATTTTATTTTATATATACATATCTATTAATATAATAAACAGATAACAATTGCATAGATTATTTTATGGCAATAAGACCATAACACCTAGGGGATATCACTGGATCAAATAATTGTACTATAAATGACTTTTCATGGCCCTGTTCATGTAGAAACAACAACCTATCTAGTAAAATTAAACTTTCAATGACCGGAGCTAGCATACATCTGATCAAATAAAAATTGTTTAGTTCGCTCATTCTACACTTATATTCGTCAAACAAATCCTCAATTTCTCCATTAGATGCAGATATATCTACATTAATTCTTCTTGAAGCTTTTTGAACATAATCAGCAAAGTCGACACATTCTTTCCTAAACCTTCCGACTTTCCTTTTATTGGCTGGTACATCCACACATTTATTTTCTATAAGCACCTCAAACAGAGCCCTATAAAATAGTGTCCGATTCGGTAACTGTTTCTTATGCAGAACACGCTCTACTGATTGTGCGGCAATCATTCTAGCGGCTCTACCCATCACAAATCTTTTCTCTCTTAAGTATTTACTCATCGGAAAGCCGTTACTTACTAGTGCATGGTCTTTCCGATTCGGATCCACTTCGAAATACTCAGTTATGTGGTGATAGCAACATCCAACATTGCAGATAGTTTTTATTTGTTCGCTAGCATCGAAAATTCTGATGGAGGTAGCTGCTAGGTTGCCGCAGGTATGTAAACCTACTAGACTAAGTTCGCTAGGTTTTTCAAGGAAGACATTTTCAACAAGTTCCTTAAAATCGGTAGATTCGTTAACGAATTGAGTTATTTGTTTGTATAAATCGGCTGTTGTTTCTTTAGTTTTTTTAATTTCGTGTTTGTTTACAACACTATTCCATACCTTAGACAATTTTTGGACACGTTGAACGGCTCCGTTGGTGTTAATTTCCGAAGCATCAACTCCCAAGACTGGTATTTTATAGTGAAGTGCTAACATGGAACTTAAATAACCTTTTCCATCGCCTATATCAATAATGTGAGAAGTTTTGGATATATCACGAATCGCAGCTGAGAGAAAACTCATAATGTCAACTTCGTGAGATTTTTTATAAGTCATAAAAATTTCTAACTTCAGCCTTAAAAATTTTTCACAACCCCATTCTACGAGTCTGTCTTGAAACTGATTCGTGTTCAAACAAACATGTTGGCAGTTTTTTAGAGCAAGTTCTTCACTATTTTTCATATATTTGTATAAATTTGGCATTTGTGTGTAATCATTATTTAAAATATTGCTTGTTACATCTTCGCTTTTTATATTGTTAATTTCCAGTTGAATGTCATCTGGAACTAAATTTCTGTAAGCTTCCTTTTTGAAATAATCCACCATATGAAAATTTGCCAGAGGTAGTAAAGGTTGCAAATAACATATAACATTTTCTATATGTTCTTGTATTACTTTACAATTCACCATCTTCAGATATCCTTAAAATGAAAGATTACCGTTTTCAGGATATGTAATATCAATTTTTAATTGAGCACACACTTTTTTAAACTTTGCACGAATTATATTTGCTTGTTCAATTATATCTATATCCTCAGCATTGTGCCAAGGAAAACTATCTAAGAGTTTTTTCAAGTTGTCTAAAGATTTTACAATTTTTTCTGGTAACCTTCCGTCATTTGAAAGGTTTAAATAACTTTCGATTACTCCCGTATAGTAACCTATTTCAGATCCCAATTCTGCACCTCTATGGTATCCAAGGTGGTATCCTTCAGGATTACCTTTTGCGGCCCCTATTTCAAACCCTTCTTTGTAGCTATCCGCTATAACTTTTTCTTCTGATAGCAATAATTCATCGAAAACTTCATTGATATCTCGTTCTGAAATATAAATCGGTTTTACAAAACTGTTTAAAAGTAACTGTCCATACCTTTTTCTTTTTGAGACGTCATTACACGTTCAAACTACTTCTTTTTTGAATTTCAATCCTATTTTTCATATTTCTCATTATTTCATCTCATAAAAGCATAGACACAAACAGAGACAATAGATAACTAGACACAAAAAGGGTTTTTTGGCGAGAAAACCGCTAACCCGGTTAACTATAGTTTGTTGAGGTTTGACGTTTTGGCGAGAAATGTAGTTAACCCAGTTTGGCAGAGTTTGCCTAACCATCAAACCGGACTTGTGGGTTGGTTTGGATATTAAGTTAATATTTCTATCTTTGTTTATTTATTTTCTGTTTCGTACCATCGTACCTAGTCACTACTTCGTTTTTTTAGAGGTTTGGATAGGTATAAGTTGTAAATAAAAAAAATTGATAATGGATTAACTTTGCAAAAAATACAAAGTAAATATTTAAAATTGATAATAAAAAAATAGTAATCGAGGATCCAAATAACTTTAATCGTAGATATGCATATTCTATATTGTACTGTATAGATCTTTATTAACTTCCTTTTTGACGATACATTTCCGTGGGAATAGATATTTGTGAAAAGGTAAACCCATTTTGATTTAATAACCATCTATACATTAACGTTATTTCATAGATGTGCATTTCAGATTAGGAATAACAATTATAGTATATAAGAAATAATCAAACAACTTGAGTTACGAGCACTATCATAGATTATAGGTTACGATTTTATTATTGATTAGATATCCAAACCAAAAGAATTTTTGCGAGTTCTGTCAAATGTTAACTCAAACTCTTAACACAATCAAACTCGAGCTAACCGGGTTTGATGTGGTTTGGCTCGCCAAAAAACCCTTAAAGTCAAAACTAATTAGGTTTTAGGTTAACATTATGTGGTGGGCACAGAGCATGGTCCGTAAAGACGTTACGTTACGGACCGTGGGCACAGAGTACCAACCCAGAGAGTTGGTAATCTGTGGGGGTGGGGTGAAATGGTGAAACATGAGGTGTTAGGCATAGACAAAGACGGAAGTTAGGTTAATAATAGATTTGCTAGTGACATGACAATCCCCTCCTCAGGCAAGCCGTTGACTACGTACCCGACGTGACCGACAAACACAAAAGACCTAGACACCGCGCCGCGCGCGCGACATTATTCTATGGCTAGAAATTGGCCTCAATGATTTGGGATCGAGGGGGATTATCCCTCTTTATCCTGCCTCATCTCGTGTAGGCCTGGA
>NW_019417657.1:0-53508 GCF_000390285.2 Anoplophora glabripennis | reverse complement strand
ATTGTTCAGTAAGAGTGGTATTATTAATATAATTAGGCAAATTAAAGTCGCCCACCACAACAATATCGGAATCATATATCACGTACATAGATTCAAAAGCAAAAAATAGCTTTTCGTAAGTCTCCGTTGTTGTTTTAGGAGGTACGTAGATTACAAATATGTACAAATTGCGATTTTTCGTAATGTTAACTGCAGTACTACAAAATGTAAGATCCACTTCTTATTTGTGGAAGGGCGAAATGGGCGGTGACTATTAGACGCCTTCACTATACCCATCCTTGTCTATCACATGGCTTTCTATGTCTTACTTTATCGCTCTCACGTAACTACAGATAGACCATCGATACTTTCCTACCCTGTATGTACATGATATACACAACGTAGACGAAATGTATGTGTGCTACCGAAATGCCAGCGATACGTGATACGTGTCCGCATACGTTAACTCAGATAAGGCATACTATAGTTAATGGTGGAAAGTTAAGGGTCTTCGGGGCGCCAATTCCGGAAGATTCTAAATTCTATAAGTTGAGAATAACATTTCAAGATAAATCGATTGGAGATTTCGATGTCTGGAGGCCATTACCTATTTTAAACTGATCCGATTATGAAGATGTATACGCAGACGCACTCATCGTGGCGTCTGAGGCTACGAAAACAGATATGAATACAATTTCTGGGCTTATTTACTTTATAACAGTTGCTATAATTGTGTTAGTACTGAAGAGCATCGCAAAAATCATTCAAAAGTATTGTGGTATTAAGTTAATGTAGTGAAAACAGCATAAACCCCACATCTTTGCAGCATTAACGCTACAAAGCTATGTCAGGATGGTGGAAAAGAGTTTAAATATTGGCTACGTAATAAAAGATCGAAAGAATTTATGCGATATTATGCATCAGAAAGTGCTGGGGACTATTATCCCTTGCAAACAGTAACGGGTAATAAGAACCCCGTATACAATACGATTATTTCTGGGACGTATGTGCGAGAAGAGTTGCTGCTGGATATTGCTTGCTGGATTTCCAAGAGTTTTTATGATAGATGCTATAGAATAGTAAAAGAATATTTCGTTGACGAGTTCAAAGTCAAGTACCGACACGATAATGAAGCCCTGATGGTCAAGTTGCAAGATTTGGAGACCCGGAACGAGAAGCTTAAAAATTACGTTGAAGATATAAGTCCAAAGGTCATTAACCCGAACAAACGTCATATGTTTGCTATCGTACAGAAAAATCAACCACACAAGTACCCATACTCTATCATTAGAACTCGGAGAAGACGTTTCTTTGAAGAGGTTACAGAATAAGCACCCAAAGGCTAGAGTCGTAGCAGATTTAGATTATAACCCCAACAGTATCAACCTCTTTAACCGCATCAAGGATGAGACCGTATATTACATGTAAATACAACGATTTTAAGCTTGTAAATGCTCCTATTGAAATTTTCGTTAATGATGTAAATAAAATGTTAGAAATAGATTAAAATACGTGTTGTTTAATTCCTTAATCCCCCACCACCCCTAACACAATAAGAATACCTTGAGCAAGCAACTCATTCTTGTCTTGTTTTTGGTAGTGACAAGTCGCGAAAATTAAAACAGCGTTCTGCTTTAAAGCAAAAGCTTTGAGAGCGATAAGGAAGATAGTTTTTACGTGACATAAACGACTAACAAACGGCTAATATTTTAAAGGAAACAAGATTTCAGTTTACAATTTATGCCAGCGTGGTAGTATTAAAGGAAATAGACTAGAAATCAAGTTGCAATTTTTGGTAACACTGCAGTTATAGAGGAAATAAGGCACTAATTACAAGTATGTTTTGCGCAGATATTAAACATATTTTATTTTTGTTCATATTTAACTTTGAACCTCAATTTCAGCGATCGATCACGTGACCTCAATTTTATTAAACCGTATGAGAATGACGCAATGCGGTTTGGATGTCATTGACCTCCCTTATCATGATTTATGCTAACATTGCGATTTTGAAGAAACTAAGGCACTAATTACAAGTTTGTTCTGGGCATGTATTAAACATATTTTATTTTGGTTTATATTAACTCATTTCCTAAATAGCATGGAATTCTTCTAGTAATTAAATTTTTTATCCTTTTAAGCGCTACCCAACCGTATATTTTATACTAATAGCTGAAATATTATTTAGCATCAATATGTCAACCACATTATTCCTGTTGTTAAATGCTACTATGGTGGTCTAGAGGTAACGGGCTCGCTTTGGAATCCAAAGGTTCGGGGTTCGAATCTCAGACAGAGCAAGACATTTTTAATTTAAATAAAATTCGAAACCATCTTTAAATTTACCGCCAATTGCAGCCCACCTCTCTCCTTCACTCTGATCTTTATTGCACATGCGTTTAAATCTTGAAATTTTGAATTTACCTACCACCAATTTTATTGCCACGCTCTGATTGGTCGAACAAAATTGAATTTTAAATTTACCGCCAATTTGCTGCGCTCTGATTGGCCGAGGGGCGTGGCCTAAAAGTGGAGTGGAGGGGATGTTCTGAAGTGCCCCCATACCTACTTAAATTACAGAACGGAGTGGTAAGTTCATGCAGTAGCAATTTGCGAATTGCAATTTATAGATTTCAATTTGATTGGTTGAAATAAAATATTTTTGACATCAATTTCTTCATTTCAATATTATGCGAGAATCGCATAATTTAAATATAGGGGGCGGGAAAATAGAATCGGTTTCTATTTTTGGCGATTATCGCAATAATTTTGACAAACTGCGCATGTGCAGTAGGTCCAATTCTGTCATTTGCAAGTAATTAAAATACATATTAGTGTTATGTTTGCTGTTTTCCAACGGGTAGGAAAGTGTCTTAGTCTGAGTGTCGCGTTTGTTATGTTTAGTAGGGCCATGAGGCCCTTATGTGGTAGTCGTTTGAGTGTCGTGTTATGTATATTGTCGGGTCCGGGGGCTTTTTTGTTTTTAAGTATGTGTATTGTTAGTCTTAGTTCGTCAGGAGTTGCGGGGGGATTATGTCATTGTCTGGCTCTCTGTCGACGCGTCGGGCCGCGCGCTCAGCCACTATCTCGAACTCCTCGTCTTCGTCGGGCAGCTGAGGCAGTCTACACTGCAGTTCCAGGCTGTCGGCGAAAGCATCGGCCTTTTCCTGGTTCGTGTAAACCACCCCCACACTACCGTGGATTGGAGGAATTTTACGGCGAGCGGTCTGTCGCAGGGCCCTCTGCGTTTTCCAGAGGCTGTTGTCTTGTGGATCCAGCGACTCCAGGTGCCTAGCCCAGTTATCCTGGGCCAGTTCATCCAGAGCCGCCTTCACCCGTCTGTTAAGTACGTTTAAGTCATGTCTGTGTCGGGGGAGGCGGGTGCGGGTGGCAAGCCGTTTCGCACGTCGTCTGTCACGTATTAAGTTTTTTATGTCATCGGGGAGGGTGCCCCGGGGGTTTGTCAGTCGGGGGACAATAGTCTCCGTCGTAGTCTGAGTCAGGGCGTTTTTAATGTCAGTCTCAAGGGAGAGGATTGCCGCCTCCAGATCATGGGTGGTTTCGATGACTGGGAGCGCCATGTTTCCTTGCATTACTGTTCGGAAACGCTCCCAGTCAGTGAACCTCCTCGTGAAGGTGCCTTCATATCTCTGTCTTCGCCCCAGATCCAGAAATATTGGATTGTGGGCGGAAGACCCTTCGTATTGGGTGGATATTTGGGCATTTAACGGTATAGATTTTAAGAGGGCAATGTCGATAACGTCGGGGCGTCCTACGGGTCCGTAATGTGTCGGTTCTGTCGGTCCGAGTATAGTCAAGTCGTCGTGTCTGTCTTGGTAATTCAGCAGGACGCGACCTCTTGTGGTCGTCGTCCCGCTGTGCCATATGGGGGACTTCGCGTTGAAGTCCCCGATGGCAATTGTCTGGGGCCAGGAAAGGATTTTGTCTAAGTCATTGTCAAGTAGTGGTAGTCTGGGTGGGTGGTAACAGGACACCACCGCAACGTCTCCATGCCGTAGCGATCTCACCGCTATCGCCACGGCCTCTGTGTTTTGAGTTTGGAGCCGCTGCAGCGGATAGTGGTCGATGCACTTCTTTACTATGAGTGCAACACCACCCCCGTTACGGTTTCTGTCATGTCTGTATATGTCATAGTCAGGGATGGAGGTACGGGATGCCTCGCTGAGGTAGGTCTCCTGGACAGCCATAACGTCTATGTTTAGACGGTTCAAGATGTCCACGAGTTCCGTTTTTTTGGCCCGGAACCCGTCAAGGTTCCAGGACGAAATTCTCAGCGAGGAGGGTTGGGAGGGCCGACGAGCCATTAGAAGTCGAATAATTTTTGCATATTCGACACCATGGTCGTCAGCTGGACGCAGAAGTCCTGAAGACGCTTTGTTGCGTCAATCAGGGCCGCCGCGCCCGGTTGGGAGGGTGTCGTGTCTGTGTGTGCGTGTGGTGAGGTGTTGTGTTTTTGTTTTTGTGTGTTTTGTGTTTTTCTGGTCATGTCAGCGTATGTGCGTCCTGGGGTTGTGTTTGGGGTGGGTAGGAGGGGCTGTCTGTGTGTTTGTGTAGTGTTTTGTGTCGTATATGTGTTTGTGTTTTTGTGTTTTTAGCATTGGGGTACTGAGGGCACCCCATATAGCTGGCGGGGTGTGGCCCGGCGCAATTTGCACACCTAGCGGGCGTGTCTTTGGTCTTTTTGCAGACGTGCGTGCTGTGGTTTTCACCACATTTTACACCTATGGCTCAGCTGTGCACCGGGTCTGGCCGTGGCCGAACCGCTGGCACCAGTGGCACTGTGTGGCAACCCGCTGCTTTCGCTGCAGCTCTACTCGAACCACGAGCGAGCAGCAGCGGGTTACCTTCANTCTAGGATAAATCTAGTAGTATTAAACTAGATAAACACTTTTACTAAGGAACTTTAATTGTTAACGATAATATATGTATAGTATATTATCATTAAATTACTTGAAAATTAATATTCTCAACGTAACATATACAACATAACAAACATTTCGACTTTTACAAAACCATCAATTTGTAGTAAAACGGCAAATTTTATGTAAATGAATTATTTTCGTTCAAAATAATGTTTATATAAAAAGCGGTACAATAATCTTTTCCTACAACTTTTTGAAAAATAATCGAAATCCCTCATAACTGCATCATTAATTAAATTAGTGATTTAACTTGTTCTATTTTATCATTTTACTCATACGAACGTCATAGATGTAGATCTGAAGTTGAAATAAAAACTAAATATCTGGAATTATTATTATTTTTGCTTCAATTTTAGTCTAAATCATAGTGATGTAAAGGTTTTACTTATATTATGTTTAAGAGAAAAAATCAGCAATGAAAAAATATTCTACATCTCACCCTTTACCTAACAATTTATGCAACAAATATAATAGCTACTTTTTACATTATAACTGATATTCCATCCGACGGCATTTCTTCTCCATATTTATAGTGTATTTTTATAAAAAAAAATAGATATAATGGTCTTTACACATACTCCCATAACTAAGGTATATATACCGTTCAGTAATAATCTAACAATTCAATTCCCCCATTTTCTCTCAATCAGACAACTTGTATATAAGTTACAAGAGTTGTGTTATTCTAAAAAAACATCCGATATGCGCATGTCTGTCGCGTGGATTTTGTATACGTGGCTGATGCTTTTACGTCAGTGACACAGCTATTTATTTCAAACCGTTAGCGAAATATAAGGTGCTAATGCAAATTTGAATTTACCACCAATAAGGCACTAATTACAAGTATGTTCTGCGCACGTATTAAACATATTTTATTTTTGTTCATATTAACTCATTTCCTAAATAACATGGAATTCTTCTAGTAATTAATTTTTTTATCCTTTTAAGCGCTACCCAACCGTAAGTTTTATACTAATAGCTGAAATATTATTTAGCATCAGTATATCAACCACATTATTCCTGTTGTTAAATGCTACTATGGTGGTCTAGAGGTAACGGGCTCGCTTTGGAATCCAAAGGTTCGGGGTTCGAATCTCAGACAGAGCAAGACTTTTTTAATTTAAATAAAATTCGAAATCAACTTTAAAATTTACCGTCAATTGCAGCCCACCTCTCTCCTTCACTCCGATCTCTATTGCGCATGCGTTTAAATCTAGAAATTTGAATTTACCACCAATAAGGCACTAATTACAAGTATGTTCTGCGCATGTATTAAACATATTTTATTTTTGTTCATATTAACTCATTTCCTAAATAACATGGAATTCTAGTAATTAAATTTTTATCCTTTTAAGCGCTACCCAACCGTAAGTTTTATACTAATAGCTGAAATATTCAATATATCAAGCACATTATTCCTGCTGTTAGATGCTACTATGGTGGTCTAGAGGTAACGGGCTCGCTTTGGAATCCAAAGGTTCGGGGTTCGAATCTCAGACAGAGCAAGACTTTTTTAATTTAAATAAAATTCGAAACCAACTTTAAATTTACCGTCAATTGCAGCCCACCTCTCTCCTTCACTCCGATCTCTATTGCGCAAACGTTTAAATCTAGAAATTTGAATTTACCACCAATTTTATTGCCGCACTCTGATTGATCAAACAACCTATCGTTACTGGATTTTAAATTTACCGCCAATTTGCCGTGATCTGATTGGTCGAGAGACGTGGCCAATTTGAATGCTACGCTCTGATTGGTCGATGGGCGTGGCCTAAAAGTGGAGGAGAGGGGTAAAATTCGTCAAAAATTTGCAAACTGAACCTTCATAAGAAAATACATGGGATTTTGACGTTGAACGCCTATAGCTTATCTACTGTCTTCAACCTATCCATCGCCTCATATAATTTTCATTAAGCTATTCTTGTATTATTCTCATAAAATTCGCAGGAGCACCGTCCATTTATATCTAGTTATTTTGTGGTATATTTAATGGAACATCATCTGAGAATTCAAATAGATGTTTTTCTAGAAAGTTTAGAAATGACTGGGAATTTAGATGGCGTGGCACGAAGAAGGGTCCAAATTATTCCGAGTCACACTTTCATAGAAAATTCGTGTTGAAAAGATCTTGTCCGAATTTCATAAGGATTTTCTTGTGACCAAATATTGTGTCACTACCCCTCGCCTTGTGAACGTAGCCTCATTGGTCCAAAGTATTTCTAGTAAGAATTCTGGATTATGTTGTGACTTTAACAACCACTAACAAAAATTCAGGCGTCTCTCTGCATCTCCCTGAAGTAAATTTTGCACAGGTTGTAAATGGTACGATTTTTTCTACCATCCTTATGTACAAATTTTCGATTTACTCACCCCAAGATTCCGAGAGATTCTTCATGTACTTAGCCGAAGATCGTCGTCAAATGCTCTTAAAATTTAATTTCTGTGCCTTTCATTGCGTCATCGTGATTTTCCAAATATCGTTTTAATCCAAAAAGATGAAAGCGACGAGTGTAAAGAATTTTGTTGATGTGCTTACAAATTGCACTTACTTTTAAGCATAAACATAAATATTCTTGTAATATTATGGTTAGAAGTGTCTGCCACAAGGGAATTGCATTGGTATGAATAACTTGAGAACAGTGAACTTTAGGTAAAAAATTCAAGTTACCTTCAGGTATTTTGTGCATTATAATATAAATCCGTTACAACAGTTTGTAGAAAATACAGTGACGTAGGTTTTTTTATAAAAAAGGGTCCAGTTGTACACCACTGGTTGAACCTTTAGAGCTCATATTCTAGGGAATACAAGGCCTACTATCATATATTATCTGTTCTAAATTTTATTGAGATCGGTTAATAGATTCCGGAGATATAAACAAAAAAACAATTTTTTTTAACAACTTCAACGCCCTGTATCTCTAAAACGAGGCCAGACCTATGTTTGTAAGGCAAACACCTATTATTTTAAAGAGATCTATCTGCCCTCGAAGTTTCCTGCATAAAATTTGGACCACCCTGTATAAATATATGATAAAAAAATTTGCTGAATTAAGCTGTTGCTGTACTATACTTAAAAAACCATCTACCAGTGCCAAGAAAAACATTTACTTATGGCTAAAAAGTGCATAATAGTGACAAGAAAATATTTAGCTATTTTTAAAAAGCTGCTGTGCTGTAATTAAGAAGCCACCTACTAGTGCCTATAAAAGACTTAGTCACCTTAACTTAAAAAGTGCATGTATTTGTGACAAGAAAATATTTTATTGTGTCAATTCTGGCTTCACTGTAATTAAAAGCCACCTACTAATGGCTAGAAAGTCATTTATTTACTGTAAGAAGAATATTTGCTGTAGTTATATGATTTTTTCAAACAGCTGCTACTGTCAATGAGAAAACGTAATAACCGCAATGATAAATTTTGCTGTTCTAAAAATTGCCACTAACCACTGCTGATGTGAACATTAGATTACAGTAATAAAAAATAAATAAAAAGTTTCTTTAACCACAAGTAGGGTTCCTTTAGCAAACTCCTTTTCGTTATCATAGCAATGTGACCTTTCTGGAGCCTATTTAATGCAGATATTTTGCTATGGATAATCAATTTCTACTAATTACTAAAATATATTTTCTTCAGTGTTGTAAAATACAAAAGCAATTTCGCGAGCTTGAACATATAAGGCAGATAAAAAAAAAGCAGCTGCCAATGCAATAATGATGATACCATATGCTTGGATATTATGCTTGAGTTTGAGGAAAACCTATAGGTATAGGTACTTTTAGTCGAAAAGTAGCCTGAATGTTCGATGTTAGCCATTCAATCGAATACTAAAAAAAATTCATCCCTATAAAATGAAACTAACTCAGGAGCTTATGCATAATTGTCCCTTGGGATATAGGCGGTAAATTTGGAAATCTTTCATGAAATAAGCGAGCAATTTCCAATTATGTCCGTGTCATGGGCGAAGTCATCGGATCTGGGGGGGCTAAGGCCCTAATATGAAAAAATGTATATATTTTTTTCATTTTATTTTTCTGTATGTATCAAAGTAAGGTAAGTATATTTTTCTACCAATCCATAAATATTAGAATTAAATGAAAAAAAAAAATTTCAGTCAAATAATTTTATTTTAAAAGTTATTAAAATAAATTCTTCCAGAATATCGTCTAGAATCAGGGATTTTGAAATGTCACTTTCAATGTTAGCAAGTGCTAAAGAACTGAATCGATCTTGACCCACGGTTGACCTTAAAATTTGGAAATGTGTCTTTTCTGACAACATAAATGTAACATCGGATATACCTACTAATATTTTCGTCCCGTTTCCTGACACAGTTCTTTATTACGGTTGTTTCCGCTTTTAAAACCTCTTTATCAATTCCTACTTCTGTTGGGCAGTGACGCCGACTTGACTTCGATTGAAATAACTTTCAAGTATGAAGTTATTAAATTATACAATTTTTTTGTCAAAAAAGTATGTTTTTATTTTCTGTTCTGATGTGTATGTGTAATAATGTTTTTGAGGGGGCTAATTCGGATTTTGGGGGGCTTAGCCCCCCAAGCCCCCCCTTAACTTCGCCCATGGTCCGTGTGTTATCTGTAGAATTGTTATTTTGTGCATTTCTGTTAAATAAACTATTTTTCTGATACGCAGTTAACGAAATTCAAACGACTAGAACACTGACAACTACTGTCATGCAGGCAGACAACACGTTGCTAAGGCCAGGTGTTTTAAACAAAACTATTTATAGTTTTTTTATTTCATATCAAGAGTTAAATGGAAAATAAGTATTGAGTGTGTTGTAGCGAATTTCTGTAATCAAATAATTTTCTTTTTTTAATGTTAATTTTTTGCTATAAATCTGAAAACACTTAATATTTCCGAAACAGTTGAAGATAGGTATAGGACATTGTACATGAAATATGTCTAGAATTTTCTGAACAAATCAAAAATTGAATAATACATAGGGTGCTGCGTTCAAAATAAGAAAGTTGGTATTGACCACTGTTACACGACACACCCTGTATAAAAAAATTTTGTTGAAAAAAATGCGCAACTAAAAATACTAATCGACGTCTCCGAGTGTTTTTTCAAACACCCCCCCATTTACTTATGTATTAATGAATTTATTCCATTTGGTTGATACACACTGTATAATAAAGGTATGACATTTATATGTGTTTATTATTAACGTTACATTAAATTGATATTACTACATTATGATATTTTATGCTATCAAAGCTGACAAGCTCAGATATATAAATACCATACAATCCCTAGAGAAAGTTGAGAGTAAAAAGGCCTTCACCCGTTCTAGAAGAACATTCCCGGCAAATACATACAAATCCCTCTTTCGAGACATTATAGTTACGTAAATGGTGTCACCAACACAGATAGTCTATTTAAAAAAAAACACAATACTATCCATATACAGGGTGTTCCATAAGCACATGCTCAAAAAGGTACTGCGACATTCTTTGGCTCAAAAGAAAACGATCTGACCTAACTTCCATTAAGAAAACATGTCTGGCTCCTCTGATACTGATACTGTCAAGTTCTTGAAAAAAAATATGTTTTTTGTAATATCTGGAGAATGTTACGATGGATTTTAATGAAACTTACTGTGGACTTGTTCCTAAGTAAATTCTTAAGAATTCTGGTACAAGAATTACCAGAACATTTTATTTAAGGAGGGGGTTTTCGTGTCTCGCAGCCACGTCCATGCATTTTTGCCGCGGAGGCGTAGGTTAGTTGCGGTTGAAGTACCACCTTCATTAGCGTTCGCTTATTCTTTAAACTTAGCTTGTTGCTACCCTTGAATAAAGGATAGAGCTTAACCCTGGTGGTCCTCGCACACGCTACTGTCTCCGCGATGTGTGTTTTCCACGTAAGTCGCCGGTCCATCGTCACGCCCAGATATCGCGTATGTCGGCCCCAGGAAGTAGGTTCCTGGGACAGTGTCAGTATATCTAGGTCGGGGAGAATGTTGCGTCTAGTAAAGAATATGGCAGAACTTTTGTTGGGGTTAATTTTGACTTTCCACCTGTTGCACCAGGTTTCAAGTTGGTTTAAAGCATTCTGTAAGTGTGTGGTAGCTTGTGTTGCATGTGCTGTTATGGTCAGGTCGTCGGCGTATACGTATGTGTTTGTATTGGGGGTGTGAGGTATGTCGGGGTTGTAAATAGTGTAGAGGTGTGGGGATAGGACGGAGCCCTGCGGGACACCGGCCGCCATGGGAAAGGGTGTTTTAGATTTGGATGCGGAATTATCGGTTGTGGAGGTAGAACTTAGTGACTTTGACAAAGCATATGGGGTATTGGTTGGTGAGCATTTTCATCAGTAGGCCCTCATGCCAGACCGTATCGGCTTTTGCGATATCCAGGAAGACAGCTTCCGACAGTGAACTGCCTCCTGTTGAAGGCCCCGTGACATTGTAATGAACCTTTTTTTTTATTTTCGGGATTTCATTTATGTTTTAGTAATGAACTTATTTTATTTTGCTGCCGCTGTATTATAATTGTTTGGCGCACCGCGATTTTGCACACGGCCCACGTAGTCGCCGTTTCAACGGCTGAAGTTGCACACGGCACTACCAGCCGTTCTGTATAAAAGCAACGGAGTCACCTACACCAGGCAGTGCTTAGTAGGTCTTTCCACGGCACTCAACCCTCCTCTGGGTGTCCTAACCAGAGCGTTTAGCAGGTCTCTTCCGCGGCGCTCAAGGTAAGGTACACACCTGGACTCCGACTCCGGGTACTTAGCAGGTCTTTCCGCGGTACCTGACGTCTACCTCGCGGCCGACTCCGGGTGTTTAGCAGGTCTTTCCGCGACACTCGGCGTTGTCACCGTCAGGACATACGTATTGCCTTCGTGACAATAGGTATCCCGATGTTTCTGTTATTTATATTATTGTTCATATTATATGTGTTTATAGACTGCGATTTATTTTGGAAAATAAAAGTTTTATTTATACCAAGTCTTGTAATATTCCCGAACCTTGGAAAACACTTCTCCACCGAGTGAACCCGGACTGTGACTGTACTAGTTCGACGTCTGCGACCGAACCTCGAAAGTACATCACAACATGCTCGGTGAGACATAGGATTTGGAGTTCGGTGGAGTTCGGTGGAGTGGTTAGGGCGGTAGGCGAACTGTTCGTCAGGAATGACTCGCAGTTCTTCGAAGTAAGTGGGTTTTTAAGCGGGAGAGGATTATTTTTTCTACCTCTTTGCTCATAGCCGGGAGCAGGCTAATGGGCCGGTAGTTGGATGGGATGGTGTGATCTTTGTTGGGTTTTGGGATAAGGATTATGTTTGCTGTTTTCCAGCGCGCAGGGAATTGTCTGAGTTTAGCGTTTGTTATGTTTAGTAGGGCCATGAGGCCCTTATGTGGTAGTTGTTTTAGTGCAATGTTGTGTATTTGGTCAGGTCCAGGGGCTTTTCTGTTTTTTAGGTGTCTTAATATTTGTCTGATTTCGTTGTGTGGCAGGTTGTATAATGTCACTGTCGAGCTCTGTTGACGCGTCGGGCTGTTTCGAAATTCGCGTCCTCGTCCGGCAGCTGGTGTAGTCTACACTGTAGTTCCAGGCTGTCAGCGAAAGCCTGGACCTTTTCAGGTTCGTGTAAATCACTCTCCTGCTACCGTAGATTGGCGGGAGTTGGCGTCTGGCGGGCAGTCGCAGGGTCCTCTGCGTTTTCCAGAGGTTCTTCTCTTGTGGGTCCAGCGACTCTAAGTGCCTGGATGGGAGCTTTCCTGGGCCAACCGACTCAGGACCGCCTTCACCCGTCTGTTTATTATGTTTAGGTCGTGTTTGTGTTGATGGAGTCGTGTGCGTGTAGCAAGTCGTTTAAGGTCTCGTCTGTCGTGTATGAGTTGTTTAATGTCGTCTGGGAACACGCCCCTGGGGTTTGTAAGTCGGGGGATAATTGTCTTTGTCGTAGTTATTGTGTTTTTAATGTCTGTCTCTAATGTCAGGATTGCTACCTTCAGGTCATGGGTGGTTTCAGTGACGGGGAGCGAGGCGCTTCTTTGCATTTCTGCTCGGAAGCGCCCCCAGTCAGTGGACCTCCTCGTGAAAGTGGCCTCACATCCGATCCTCCGCCCCAAATCCAGCGTAACTGGATTGTGAACGGTAGACCCCCTCCTCGGTGGATATTTGGGCAGTCAGCGGAATAGATTTTAGGATAGGAAAAAGTCGGTTCTGTCGGTCCGAGTATGGTTATGTCACATTGTCAACATAGTCCAGCAGGGCCCGACCTGCTGTGGCCGTGGTCCCGCTGTGCCACGCCGAGGACTTCGCGTTAAAGTTCCCGATAGCGATAGTCTGCGGCAAGGAAAGGATAATGTAAAGGTCTGTGTCAAGTGTGGGGCGTCGAGGCGGGTGGTAACAGGACACCGCCGCGACGTTTCCATGGCGTAGAGATGTCACCGCTATCGCCACGGCCTCGGTATTTTGAGTTTGGAGACGCTGCAGTGGATAGTAGTCGATACACTTCTTTACCACAAGTGCAACATCACCCCCGTTATGGTATCTGTCTTGTCTGTAGATGTCGTAGTCAGGGATGAAGATTCGGGAGACCCCGTTAAGCTTGGATTCCTTGATGGCCATCACGTCTAGGTCTAGGTGGTTCAGGATGTCCACCAGTTCCAACTTTCTACCCCGCAACCCGTCAAGGTTCCAGGACGAATTTCTCAGGAAGGAGGGGTGGACCATTAGAACAATTTTTGCATGTTTGATATTGTGCTGTATTTTCTCTTTTCGGGTAAATATATTTATAGGATTGATTTGAATAATGAAATGAATTGTTTGTGGTTAGTAGTGGACTGTATCTTTATTTGATTGTTATGTATTACAGAAATAAAACGTTGTGTCACTTTGACACTTCATAGCTAACAGATGTTTCAACATAAACCGCCGGCCTTGAAAGACTATGACGGCTTTCAATAATAAAGAAATTTACAATATCATTTAATACTAAGTTAAAGAAAATAGTTACATTAGTTGTTAATTTAAAGAGTTAACTAACAAATTCATGTCTGTTCATTTGTCGCACCTTTATCAGTAACTTCTAGCGGAAGTTTACAGATTTTTGTGATTGCGCGTTTCACAACACCGTTTGTCGTTTAAACACTCACTATACGCACAACCTCATCATCGCTAGGGTGTAGTTGTGTGATCCTTCCTAAAGGCAACACATGGGTGGAGTGTTCTCGTTCTTTAGTAGTACCAAATCGCTTATCTGCAAATCATTGGACTTGTGAAACCGCCACTTTGGTCGTTGCTGTAAAGTTGACAGGTAGGTACTCGCAACTCCAACGCTTCCAAAAGTGTTGTACAATTTGCCGCGTTCTTTGGTAATGCGATAGTCGGTCATCGAGAACAATTCTTATGTCAATTTCAGGAATTGAATTAAGCACATCGCCGATTAAAAAGTGATTTGGGGTGAGAGGTAAAAGATCGGTAGGGTCATCAGACAAAGGAGTTATAGGTCTTCAATTGAGGATCCCTTCTATCTGCACAAATACCGTGTATAATTGCTCGTATGTAAGGTGAGCGTGTGAAATTACTCTTGAACTTCATTGATTTTATCTCAGCCTCCCAAAGACCTCCCATGTGAGGCGACCTAGCGGGTAAAAAGTGCCAAACGATGTTATTCGAGGCTAAAAATGTATTTACATTCATATCATCGGTAGATGTCTTTAATAAGTTATCTATTTCTCTAAGTTCATTGCTTACACCACAAAAATTTTTGGTATTATCTGAGTAGAGATTTTTACAAATACCGCGACGTGATATAAATCTTTTTAGTATATTAAGAAATGTGCTTGTAGATAGATCTCCAGCCAACTCGATGTGCACAGCTTTCTTTGTGAAACAAACGAAAACGCAAATGTAACATTTTACCAACTTTCTATTTCGAGATTTCTCATCTTCTATGAGATACGGCTCTGCGTAATCTACTCCGTAATTATAAAATGGTCTCGCAGGTTGTATTCGATGTTCGGGTAAATTGGCCATGAATGGTACAAAATTTCGAGGTTTTGACTTAAAACAAATTATGCAATCGTGCAAGATTAATCGGGTACTAATTTCGCCGTTCGAGTTGATTGTTTTCAAATAAATACAAGAACCGTACGCTGCTTCTGAAGCGTCGCTGAACGCGTGATTTGAACGTCTATTGCGTTGGGTAATGCAATGTGTCTAGGGATAATTAAGTGTTTCAACAAATTAGCTTGTTCAATAAATAGACACCACTCTGTATACAGGGTGATTCACAACTTATCCAAAAAAATTTGGGAATAGATGCGGCATGAGAAATGGAGTCAATATTGTAAAAAAAATTTTTGTAAAATCCTTATAGTTTCTGAGAAAAAAAATATTGAAGTTATAGCACATTAAACCACTACATAGCTGGACAACTGTAGTCTCTAGCGTCATTCGCAATACGCGTGGAGAGCCATGTGACTCCTAATACTGAAATCCGTCGTTGCGGTAGTTTTTACCTGTTATCTGTGTTATTTACATCAGTTTTTTAGTAGTTAGTGTCAAAAATGGCTTAAGTGTATAGCAACTCAGAGTTGATGGATATCATTTTAATTTCTGGTGAAGCAAGACAACATTTGTATTATGGTGAAGTATTTGTGTTATGGTGAAGCAAGGTATCATTTGTGTTAGTTCGTAGAAAGTGAGTAAGACGGACCCAAATGTGTTTACACGTGAGTGGATAAAATTTTGAACAATTGCTGTTGCAGCATCGGGTATGTCAAATGATTTTAATATTTAAAAACACAAATTAATTTTATTAATTAACGGCAAAAGTAGTTGAATTTGACGATATAAAATAGGTGCGATAAAATTCTATTTACAAATTTCACATTGTTTTTGTCCGTTTTTATCACACCGCCATGACGGTCGCATTGTGCTAGGTCAGGTTTTACACTGAACCAGTTTCCAGTGCCGTGCAGAAGTGTATTTTTAAATCAATTTCGAACTGACCTTTTTGATTTTTTCTTTACAAAATTGTATTTGTAAGGGTCCCCTGTACATCCAGATTTTTTTTTTGGATAAGTTCTGAATCACCCTGTATATATCCATAGGTACCAATTTGTCCCAATCGATGCGTAGCTGCCATAATCGTTGCAACAATATTTTACTTTTGATCGTTATAGGTTCGATAAGTCCTACTAGGTCGAAAATTTGTGCTATAGATACCACATAAAATAGTGCGTTTCGTAATTTTGTTGCGATCCAAGTTGGTGTTTGATGTTATTTTCAAAATGTCGTCTTTAGCATTCCAATACCGTTTTTACGTGTGAATCATTTGATATTATGTACTGATTATCTACTGTGGTAATTCGTGATCTTTTTGATTTGAATTGTGAAACAGTATTTCATGCGAATTTGAATTTCATTTCCTTAATTGAAAACAACCTGATATTTCACTTATTTGTTGTTTCAAATTAATAGCGTCTTTAATTGAATCCGCTCCCGTGAAGAGGTCGTCAATATAAAAATCTCTTAATATGACCTCGGTTGCAACAGGATATTTAGGTTTATTTAAAATTGCGAGTTCTTGTAAGCAAGTGTTGCAATAAAGGATGCAGGTGACGTTCCATATGTTAATGTATTCAAGCGGTACTCTTTGATAAGTTGATCGGGTGATTCGCGCCAAACAATTCGTTGCATATCGCGTTGTCTTTTTGTTATTAGTATTTGTCTATACATTTTTGCTAAATCTGCAATTATTACATAAGCGTGTTTTCTGAAACGAGTAAGTATAGAAAAAAGATCATCCTGTATGGTAGGACCTGCTAGTAATATGTCGTTGAGTGAAAAACCTGATTCAGACTTTGACGAAGCATTATAAACGACGCGCAATTTTGTAGTAAGACTGCCTTTATAGACGCCATGGTGAGGAAGGTAATATATCAACTGATTATCGTCATGTATTACGGAATCTTTATTACTTATGTCAGTCATGTGGCCAAGCTGCTCATATTCGCGCATAAATTCGATATAGTCGTGTTTCAATTCTGCATTACGATTAAATCGCCTTTTCAGAGCTAATAAACATTCTTCTGCGTTATCTTGTGAGTTTCCAAAATCTACATATTTTTCGTGCATGGGTAATTCTACCATAAAACGACCCGAAATATCCCGGGTTGTTGTTTCTCTAAATATACGCTCACATGTTTCCTCTTCAGGCGAATATTTAGATTTGTACCCTTTATTTAAAATCCATAAATCATGTGAACAGGTTAAATAACGAGAAAATAATTAAGTTAATTTAGTTCTAAAGAAATGAAATGTCACTCGCGCCCATCTCTAGTCCATCCGTCGACATCGGTTGCGTTTATCGAATTCCTATTGGTCAGAATTCAAACTGCAGCCCTGTTATGAATGGAGCGTGAGTTGAACTATTCTATCATGTGCGTCGCCTGAGGATATTCGTTACATTGACTCCTAATTTCCAATTAAAAGAACGACACTATTTTTAACCGAACTTTATTTAATAAATATGTAGTATACAATTTCTGATTTTCTAAATATTTTACAACGCCTAAAAATGTATGTACCGTGGAATTTTCGTGAATTATCACGTAAATTTCCGATGCATACCCGACACGCCACTGCGTCATGGATAATGTAACTAGGTTTATGAATGACATATCTATGTTCAAGGTTAAAGACACAAATTGTCCGCTCTCTGGTCATATGGTATGGAACTACAACGTTGATGGGTTTTTATTGCATGAATCGTTCAAATGCTTATTTAGAATGAAAAAACCGCAGAGTGCTATTAAATTAGAGGGTGGAAATTGGAGATAGAGGTGAAAATGCACCCCTTTCAGTTTTTTAATTGTAGCTTGAAAATGAAGTAAAATTTCGCTATAGTTCATAGGAAAAATTATTTAGAGAATTGAATTTCCCATCGAAATAGCTTATTTAATCAATTTAAAAGGAAAATTTTATGCAAAATAATCGTTAATAAACATTTTTAAAAAAAGCAACACATTCGATTTTCTGATTTTTTTTTTTACTTTTTTGCCTCTAGTTTTTTTTTAGAGGTACCTATAGACATTGCTTCATAGAAATTTTTGGAGAATAGGATTATTTGGGCCAGTACGGATCTGTTCTACACAAAGTAATTCCCAAAAAATAGTAGAACCGAGAAGTAAGTCAACCTGATTTGAATTATGTTGGGTCCGCGAGTGTAATGTTATTTGAAATATTTAAGTTTGAATAATCAAAAGAAAATGCGGGTATGTTGTCCGTTATTTCGGTCATAATTAAAAATGTTTTTTATATTCATTGTATAACGACTTTATTGTGGTTTCTGTTTTACCGAAAATATGTGTTAGAGATTGTCCTAAGCCGGTGACTGGTATATTAATTTTTACAGAATTTAAACCTAATTTTAAATATAAACGCCTTAGATTATGTTAAGTTAGGCTGAATCTAATAGTTGTTCCGCGTTTTTCCATTTACTTCTAAAGTCAAAAAAATCTAATGATCTAAACTAAGGCAAGACAGTCTAATCATTAGACTCTAATGTATAATAGGTTTTTCGTAAATATTCATCCAATTAGACAAAACGTTCTAAAGTACCTCTCCTGCATTTGTTTATATGCACAATATTAAGAATCTAAAGTAGAATAAACTGTTTTGCCATTGGAATTTCTTACAAAATACAGGGTGTCTCATAATTAGCTGCCAACCCTGAACAGGCCGATTCTATGATCAAAACGAAGTAAAAAAGTTCATATGAACATGGGTCCGGAAATGCTTCCTAAGGGCACAGGGACCCATTGAAGAGGGAGGAATGGAAATCATTTTTTTTGCAATATCTCTCAATCGCGTTGTAATAAATGAATGAAATTGGGTATACACAGCTAAATTTTGATGGACTAATCCATTTATTTCCACAAGGTCCATTGGGGTGGGTACGGGGGGGCCCTTGGTACTTTGCGTGTGTAACTTTTTCATCTTTGACTTTTTAACAAATTGGACAGCAAATTCCGTTTTCCCGAACTGTTTTACGTTAAAAAGGTACTCTTGTTTCAAATCGTTATCTTTAACGGTTTCTGAGAAAATCGCTCTTGAATTAATCCCACTTTGGTCAATTTCATAGTAATTTAAACAAAATTATCAAGGTATTCTTATGTCAAAGTATTGTCAACCCGATTGCCAATTTAATAGTTCTAAGCGAAAAAAATGGAAGAGTTTACGGGACAAGAGTTAGTTGATATGATATTTATTTATGGCTTTTGCGATGGTAATGCTGCAGCGGCAGAACGCGAGTACGGGAGAAGGTTTCCAAACCGAAGGCTGCCATCAAGGAGGACATTCCCTACGGTATTCCGCAACTTAGCTGCAACCGCCACTTTTCGAAAGGCACCGGGTCAAGGACGTCCCAGGATTAATAGGGAAGCGGAGGTCCTTGACGCTATTGAACAAGATCCTACGACTAGCATACGGAACATTTCAAGGCAAATAAATGTTCCTCGGCCAACGGTACTACATATCTTAAAGATTTCCTTAACAGAATTGATTAGATGTGCTACTAACATTTCAGGTTGGAAGAATATTAAAGCGACAAGGTCTACATGCCTATCACTATCGACGTGTACATGGCTTGATACCAGAAGATTTTGCGCCACGTATGCAATTTTGTCGCTGGATTTTGTCGCTGGACAACGAGCAAGCTTCCAAAATTTTGTGGTGTGACGAAGCTACTTTTACCCGAAATGGAAAATTAAATTTTCATAATTCTCATTATTGGGAAGAAGAGAACCCACATGTTGTTCGGAGAACAAACTTCCAGCAACGGTTTTCCATAAATTTATGGGCGGGAATAATTCACGACACTCTGATTGGACCTATTGAAATTCCACAACGTCTCAATTCAAATCTTTATTTAAACTTACTTCAAGAAAATCTTCCCCAAATTCTCGATGATCTGCCTCTAAATTTACGACGTAACATGTTTTTTCAACACGATGGAGCCCCGGCACATAGTGGTCGCAATGTT
The DNA here is from genome assembly GCF_000390285.2 of Anoplophora glabripennis. Classification (NCBI taxonomy): domain Eukaryota; kingdom Metazoa; phylum Arthropoda; class Insecta; order Coleoptera; family Cerambycidae; genus Anoplophora; species Anoplophora glabripennis. The sequence goes on along the minus strand of NW_019417657.1, from coordinate 33,556 downwards.
CTAAATTTCCTAAACGAAAATTTCGCTGGACGGTGGATAGGGAGGCACGGACCGGTAGCTTGGCCGCCGCGTTCTCCCGACCTAACCCCGCTGGACTTCTTTTTCTGGGGATATCTAAATCAAAAAGTTTACGCCACCGAAGTCGATACCCGTGAGGAATTGCTGCAGCGTATCAATGATGCAGCCAATGAAATTCGTCAAAACCGTTTTAGCATCTTAATAGCTTCGAGAAGTGTTACACGTAGGGCAAGACTTTGTATCAGAGAAGGTGGAGGGTTTTTTGAACAGTTTTTAAAATAGCTTGTTGTCTGTTATCAAAATTAAGTTTCCATCTTATGATCCCTTCGAAAAGTGACGGTTGCAGCTAAATTGCGGAATACAGTGAGGAATGTCCTCCTTGATGTCAGCCTTCTGTTTGGAAACCTTCTGCCGTACTCGCGTTCTGCCGCGCAGCATTACCATCGCAAAAGCCATAAACAAATCATCATATCATAATTGTTCTACATCAATAATGTGTATTACTGATTACGTATTAAATTATTATTATTATTTTTTGTTTAAATTACTATGAAATTGACCAAAGTGGGATTAATTCAAGAGCGATTTTCTCAGAAACCGTTAAAGATAACGATTTGAAACAAGAGTACCTTTTTAACGTAAAACAGTTCGGGAAAACGGAATTTGCTGTCCAATTTGTTAAAAAGTCAAAGATGAAAAAGTTACACACGCAAAGTACCAAGGGCCCCCCCGTACCCACCCCAATGGACCTTGTGGAAATAAATGGATTAGTCCATCAAATTGCTCATCAAAATTTAGCTGTGTATACCAAATTTCATTCAGTTATCACAACGCGATTGAGAGATATTGCAAAAAAATTATTTCCATTCCTCCCTCTTCAATGGGTCCCTGTACCCTTGGAAGCATTTCCAGACCCATGTTCATATGAACTTTTTTACTTAGTTTTGATCATAGAATCGGCCTGTTCAGGGTTGGCAGCTAATTATGAGACACCCTGTATGTTCATTAAACATTTTTTTCCTAGGAATGGCTGACAATAATAGACTGTTTTTTCGATTTTCTAACTTTAAAACCCCTTATCCTAGGAATTATAGATGCGCTTTTATATTCCGTGCGCCTGCCTTCTCATATCCGCATCGCAATCGTACGTATGTATTGAAAAATTGTTTGTTTTAGTTCGCGAACTATTTCGGTTCGATCCGGAGCAGACGTAATGAATGAACGAAATGAATGCGCTGTGCGCTGCTTTGTGCTTTAACAGCCGAAACATAAGATCGGTCAAAATCGACACAAATAGTTCGCGCGAACTACTTTGTTTTAGAATAGGGAACTAGTTCTTTTAATTCACTATGAAGAATCGTTCGTTTTAACTCATTCGTTCGCGAACTACCCATCACTACTTGTGTGAGATATTTTAGAGTCCAATTGGTTAGTAGATTGCACATCATTTGTATTAATATGTAGCAAACTATTTTGCCCCTTATTGCAAAATTTACATGAACTAGATCTACAATTCGGCTTAAAATGTCCTGCACGTAAGCAATTTGTACATAGCCTTAATTTTTTAACCTCTTCTAGGCGTGATTTAACAGTATCTTTAGTAAATTTTGACAATAGTTAACTGAGTGTGTACCTACCTTTACAAAATGAACAATGAATAATATTTGAGTTGATAATAGAGAACGATTTTCATAATTCTTAATGGTTTATTTATACTGTTATTGCTAGCTTCTAGTGACACCAATATGTTGCATCTGTCATTTAAGAATTTCTTGATGTCATCGATTTTAATATCGTCGAGTTTCGAGGAATGTGTTTCCCAAGCTCGTTTTGTTATTGGGTCAAATTTAGACGAAATAAGTTGTACTAATAAAACGTCCCACGTGTCTACAGATTTACTGAGATTTTTCAAAGCGCGTAAATGAATGTTAAAATCGTCTAGAAATTTTCTTAATGCACTAATGATTCTTTTGCGAGAGGAGCTACGTCAAAAAGTGATGCTACATGAGCGCGTTTAATTAATTTCTTATTGTCATACCTATCCTTTAATAACTCGAAGGCTGTTTTATAATTATTATCATCTGAAATTTCAATAGATTCAATTACTTGCAAGGCTTCACCGTCCAAACAGTGGCGGCTCGTGACATAGAGAATAGGTGAAACATATTCATTGATTGACTAAAAAGGAAAAAGAAGCGGCGCAGGCGAAAATTTTCAAGGTTAAACGGATATAAAGGAATCTGGAAATTTTTAGTTGCATTTGCAATATTACCGAAAAAATTACGTTCGCGAGAAGGATTTTCATTTATATTTTATAAAAAATAGAAACATAATTAAACACGGCATACAAAAAAGTTTTTTTAAATAAACACTTCCACACAACCACTCATACTCCGAATACCATTCATTCCGAAACTTCCGAACGTACACTTTGTCTTTTGACTTCCCCCTCCTTTCAACATCGAGAGAAGGCATCTGGAAAACGGCGTTTCCAATAAAATACTTACTGAATCATACATAGGAAACATTTCTACAATTATTGATACAAAACAAATATTTACAAAGAACCGTGCACTGGGCAACGGATAAACTGTTTAAAGTAAAGGCAGGCGATGGGCGATGGCGATACGGCTTCAATTTCTGCGTCACTCGTTCCCCCACGCTGTAGGTCATTCACGGTTGGCCGCCTCGTTGCCATGACAACCTCCGTAAACACGCTACGAAGTGAAGCGAAATACAAACTGATTTCGATCGTCACTTTTGATGTTCGCGCTCAACGAAGGCAATGTTTTTTAGAAAGCAATCAACACGCAACTATTCTGTTTACTTTTGCATATAAAACAAACAAACACAGTACATTCTCAATATAGAATTATACCTAAATTATAAAATTTATAAAAATTAAAAATAATTTTAAATTGCACAACCAAACGGAAATTTTAGCTGAAGCGGTGTGTCACTTGCGGCACCTGGCGAGCCGCCACTGCATCCAAAGCATTTCTTAAGTAGTAAAATCATTGAGAATTACTTAAAACTGATTTATCGTTAACCAAATTAAATAAATAATTAAATGTGTTGTAAAATCTAGGCCAATCGCGATAATCTCCGGAAAACTTTGAAATTGGTATTACCGGCAATTTAAAACTATCAGTTTGGTTAGAGGTTTGAGTTATCGTTTGGTTTGAAGGCTGTGCAATAGTTTAAAGAAAGTGACTGAATTAATTCCGTGGCTTTGCAAATAACATTATAATAATTGTCTTCAAATTGATTTTGTTCATCTTGATTGTGTTGCTCTTGTTCAGGAGTACTTTCTACAATGGTTGCCTCAATTTGACTTTGAATTTGTATGAATTCGTCTAAAAGAGTGTCAGCTTTTAGTAAACGAGTATTTAATTCTGTGAGAGAATTCTTAAAAATTGTTGACAAAATTTGAAAATCGAGTAAGTCGTCCTTTAATAAATCCTCGTTGGGCATTTAATAAGGTTTGTTCACTAGTCATGGTAAAATATGTGTAAAATATGCGAAAGATATACAATAAAAATAGTTAAATGTTTGTACAACGTGCCGTCAGTGTAATTATGGAATAGAGAACGAATGATATGGAAAAGACTCATTTTGAATATGTTGTGCTTGTCCCTTGTCGTGATACCAAAACCGATGTTTTGGCAGTTCTGTGACCTGCGTGTATTTACGGCACCTTTGCTGTTTGGGGGTTGAGGTTGAGATCAAAATGGCTGACCTGTGGAATGCGGCTCGACTGCGACCATAAAATGTGCTGTATTTTCTCTTTCGGGTAAATATATTTGAATAATGAAATGAATTGTTTGTGGTTTGTAGTGGACTGTATCTTTATTTGGTTGTTATATATTAGAGAAATAAAACGTTGTGACACTTTGACACTTCATAGCTAACATAGATATTTCAACAGATATCATGGTCGCTAACTGGATGCAGAAGTCCTGAAGACGATTTGTTGCGTCAATCATGGCCCCTGCTCCGGGTTGGAGGGGGGTGTCGGTTTTGTATTGGGTGAGGTGTTGTTTTGTATTCGTATCTGTTTAGGTGGGTTTCGTTGCTTTTTAGTCATGTCGGCGTAAGATAGTTCAGTGGCGGGGGAGGGTGGGGTGGATAGTAGTGTACGTTTTTGTATTTTGTGGTGTTATGTTTTGTGTATTTTGTGTGGTCGTGTTAGTCGATTTGGGGTATTTGGGGCACCCCATGTAGCTGGTAGAGTGCGGCCTGGCGCAATTTGCACACCTGGCTGGTGTATCGAGTGTCTATTTACACTCCTGAGTGCTATGGCTTTCGCCACATTTGACGCATTTGGGCGCCGCCGTGCAGCGTGACTGCCCATGGCCGAAGCGCTGACAGTGATGACACTGCGTGGCAACCTGCTGTTTTCTTTGTCTCTCTACTTTTACTACTAGAGATCAACAGCGGGTTATATTGAGGTTTCCTCCTGGTTCGAACCGATCTGAACGAGGACCAGGGGCATCTCCTGCTTATGTTGCTTGTTGGCCATACGGTACACCAGGGCCTAAAATCCTCCTGTGTTATTGCCGTAACGCGCAGAACTTCACAGCCCGAGGCGTCAGGGTGCGCCACCAGCAAATAGTTTCTGTTTTGTGGTAAGTAGATATCTACTTGTCCTGTCGAATTTTTCGTCATTTCTCATTTTCACATCCGCCATTTTATGTTTGTGTTTGGTGAATGTACAGTTCACTGTTGTTTACCAACGTTTCTAAAGAGATTCATATAAAAAAAAATAATTAATAAGTATGTATGTAAGTAATATGTGTATAGTAATAGTGTATATAGTAAATATGTTAACAAACAATTGTATTTTTTAAGCGTACTTTTGTAAAAATTACTATTTTCAGGTTTATTAATTGTATTTGTGTATTTCTTATGTACATATATATGTCTCATACTTTTGATTGTCTGTCATTTGTTTGTTGATGAGTTTGTCGAGTTTTTTGTGTAATTTTGTGGTGTTTTCGTCCGAAAGTTTAATTATTTTTTGTAAATCGAGGATTTGCTGTCATAGTGTAGTATTTGTGTGTGTGTGTGTGTGTGTGTGCGTGCGTGTGTGTGTGTTAGTGTGTGTGTGTGTGTGTGTGGGTGTGCGCGTGCGTGTGTGTGTGTGGGTGTGCGCGTGCGTGCGTGCGTGGGTGGATGGGTGCGTGTGCGTTTGTATGTGTGTGTTCGTCGCATGGGGATACCCCCTTACGGGCGCGTACGTGTCTTTTGGGATAATTTGTTTGTCTGATATATTGTTCGTCGGGAGTCGTAATGTAAAAATAATGTGTTCAAAAATAGCACAGTAAATAACTGATAAAGTAAAAGAGGGACTTACCTACTGTGATGTACTTTCGAGGTTCGGTCGTAGACGTCGAACTAGTACAGTCACAGTCCGGGTTCACTCGGTGGAGAAGTGTTTTCCAAGGTTCGGGAATATTACAAGACTTGGTATAAATAAAACTTTTATTTTCCAAAATAAATCGCAGTCTATAAACACATATAATATTAACAATAATACCCTACCCATATAAATAACAAAAACATCGGGATACCTATTGTCACGAAGGCAATACGGATGTCCTGACGGTGACAACGCCGAGTGTCGCGGAAAGACCTGCTAAACACCCGGAGTCGGCCGCGAGGTAGACGTCAGGTACCGCGGAAAGACCTGCTAAGTACCCGGAGTCGGAGTCCAGGTGTGTACCTTACCTTGAGCGCCGCGGAAGAGACCTGCTAAACGCTCTGGTTAGGACACCCAGAGGAGGGTTGAGTGCCGTGGAAAGACCTACTAAGCACTGCCTGGTGTAGGTGACTCCGTTGCTTTTATACAGAACGGCTGGTAGTGCCGTGTGCAACTTCAGCCGTTGAAACGGCGACTTCGTGGGCCGTGTGCAAAATCGCGGTGCGCCAAACAATTATAATACAGCGGGAGCAAAATAAAATAAGTTCATTACTAAAATATAAATGAAATCCCGAAAATAAAAAAAAGGTTCATTACATCCCCCCCTCTCTTCGTAAAAAAAAAAAACATTTTTTTTTCCCTAACCTCTTAATCTAATACAACAAAAAAATAACTAATTCTACTTTTACTAGCATGGTATTGGTTACAATCGGGTAATTCCCGACGCGGAGGGTTCGTCTTCTCGTCTCGGGGCGGCCAGCCATTTTACCCCTTCCGGAGTAATTAGCCGCAGCCGGTATCGGTGGTGACCTGGAATTGTGGGGGGTCGCAACCTCCACCTGGGGATGCGGACGAGCAGCGGTCCCTTCGGTGGCGTCGGTGGCTTGGGTGGCGTCGGCATCCATCGTCCCGGAGTGACGGGCAATGGAGTGGCTGGGATCGGACTGACCAGCGGTGGTACAGGCGTTACCTGGTCAGGGGTGACCGGCAGTGGCGACGCATATAGCTGCAGGACCTCCGGACTGGGGCCAAACAACTCCATCAAGCGAGCTTGGGTCGTGGTTGGTGTTGTCGGTTCCATATCTGTAAAAAAAATAACTTAGTGCGCGGGTTTAAGATCTTTTACATGGATTCGTCGAAATCGTCGCCCCGTCTGTTCATTTTTTAGGTCGAATACCACTGGCGACCATACTTTTGTAATCAAGTATGGACCTGAATATTTCGGCGCTAGCTTAGCGGCAAATCCTCGTACAGCGGAGGACAAATGATGTTCTCTCTTCATAACTCGGTCACCTAAATGGCAAGTCCACTCTCTGCGGCGTAAATCGTATTGCTTTTTCTGCGAACTAAACGCTCTGTCCAAGTTAATTCGAACGAAGTCGAAAACGTCTCTGAGCTTGTTTAAATGATCGGAGCGCCTTTCAATATCGGCAGCTTCATGTTCGGGGATAGGTTCTTCGGTTTGGTCTTCTCGGAAAATACTTTTTGGCATCTCTAATTCTCGTCCGAAATTGAGGTATGCTGGTGAGAATCCTGTGGACTCATGACGTGTGGTATTCATGGCTAACATAAAATCGGGCAAGTGTCGGTCCCATTTCTTGTGGTCATTGTCACAAAACTGGGCTATCATAGTTTCTATGACTTTATTTGCTCTTTCGACGGGATTCGTCTGCGGTGTATACGGTGGTGAGAATAGTTGTCGTATTCCTAAGTCTTTTAGGAATTTACGCATTTCACGATTCTTATATTGTACCCCGTTGTCGGAAATTACAACTCTCGGGCATCCAAATCGAACGATAATCCTTTCGTGCAATGCTTTCCTTACTGCAGCGGCGGTAGCTTTTCGCAATGGTTGAAATTCTATCCATTTCGTGAACCGATCTTGAAAAACCACAATATATCTATTTCCGGACGTAGAGCGGGGTAAAGGGCCAATTAAATCGGTACTAATTGTGTGCCAAGGTCCCCCTTGAGGGCGTGGCTGCATTTTTCCTGGTGGTCGTAATTGAGAATATTTATGTTGTTGACATATCTGACATTGTCGAACATATTTCGCAATTTCTCGGAACATTCCTGGCCAATAGTAGTGTCTGGCTATGCGAGCTATGGTCTTAGCAACGCCTAAATGTCCGGCGGTCGGTCGATCATGACCTTCTTGCAGAATTTCAGATCGTCTGGATGTGGGAATACACAGTTTCCAAGGATCAGCCAGTTCGGGTTCTGTGAAGTCATATCGGTCGAAGAAATGTCTGTACAGTTTGCCATCTTTAATACAGTAATCAGAATTTTTATCGGGATCTTGCTCTACCTCTTGAAATTTTCTTGTATACCAAGGACATAAGATCATGTCATTCATGGCCTGAATTTCGGTACTATTAGTTTCGGGAATTGGATGTCTGGATAAAGCATCGGCTACTCGATTTAAGACACCAGGTTTGTATCTAATCTCAAAGTCGAACTGCTGAAGTGCTACTATCCATCGGGCTAAACGTCCGGTCGGATGTTGCAAATTCTGTAGCCATTTTAGGGACTGGTGATCGGTCTCGACTATAAAATGATAACCCTCCAAATACTGTCTCATTTTCTGAATTCCCCAAAATATGGCCAGGCATTCTTTCTCAGTAGTTGAGTAGTTTTTCTCCGGTGGAGTTAAGGTTCGGCTGGCATAACTAATGATGTGGTCTTGTCCTTCCAGATTTTGTATTAAAGCGGCTCCTAAGCCTTGATCGGATGCGTCGGTTTGCAGTACAAAGGGTTTTGTAAAATCGGGGCAGGCAAGAACTGGTGCTTCGGTGAGCTTGGCTTTTAAAGAGTTAAAAGCTTCTTCTTGCTTGTCGGTCCAATTCCATTTCATCCCCTTTTTCAGTAGTTTGGTCAGCGGTGCGGTAATGGCGGAAAATCTCGGTACGAATTTCCGGTACCAGGAAGCAATTCCTAAAAATCTTCTCAGAGCTCGCACGTTGGTAGGTGTCGGAATTTCTTTGATAGCGGCTACTTTATCGGGATCGGTCTGGATACCATTTTCGCCAACTAAATGTCCTAAATATTTCAGAGTTCGTTGAAAGAATTTACATTTCTCTGGGTTCGGTTTAAGTTTGGCCTCTCTTAGCCTACGGAAAACTTCTTTGAGGTTGGCTTTATGTTCTTCGTAATCTTTTCCCAGAACAATGATGTCGTCCAGATATGCAAATGCTTTCGCATGCATGTCGGGTCCCAAGACCTTATCCAATAGCCTTTGGAATGTAGCTGGAGCGGAATGCAGACCAAAAGGCATTGAAACGAATTCGAATAATCCTTTCGGAACGGTAAAAGCGGTTAACGGTCGGCTTTCCGGTGATAAAGGAATTTGCCAGTATCCCTGTTTTAGGTCAATACTGGAAAAGAAATTCGCTTCTTTCAGTCTACTTAATATGTCATTGATCATCGGCAGCGGATATGCATCTTTTATAGACACTTCGTTTAATTTACGGAAATCTATACAGAAGCGGCGTTTGCCATCCTTCTTCTCAGCCAAAACAATTGGTGAGCTCCACGGACTATCAGATGGTTGTACAATCCCATCGGCTAGCATTCTCTCTAATTCATCGTCAATAATTTTCTGCATTGCGGGATTTCTAGGACGATACCTCTGTTTTATAGGAGTCGGATCCTTTAAGCGAATAACATGTTCAGCCATGTTAGTATAGCCGTGTATCTCTTTAAATGCAGTGAATTCTTGTTCTATGAAATCGGCAATTTCTTTCTGCTGAACTTCGGATAAACATAACGACGGAAGAGTAATCGATTCTATGGTTGACGTAGGGTACACCCTATCTGTCTTAGGGTTTATAGTAATCTGGTTGGTTCCTATATCGATGGTAAAATTATATTTGGTGAGAAAATCCATTCCCAATACACAGTCTACAGTCAACGATGGCATGAGAAGAAAATCAGCTGCAACAGTCGTTAACAACAGTTGCCCTCGGATGTGATACTCCTCGGTAATGTTAACCAAAATTCCATTGGCTAATTCTGCTTGTATTTCCTGTTTTGCCGGATTCGGTAAATTCCCCATCTGCTTGCAATATTCGGCCACAACAGGACTGATGTAAGATCTCACCGATCCTGTATCAACTAAAGCAGAAAACGATCGGTGATAAATGTCTATGTTTACTCGAATGCGGTTATTCGACCAGTTACTTGTATTAGTACTGGTAAACGGTACAGAAATGGTTAATGGTTCGGAGGCCTCGATTGTCGGGCGCTGGGCTGGCCTCGCGGAGTTCCAGCCCCGACGGCATTTCCCGGTGTCGCGTGGCTCTGGTTAACACATCGGCAATGTCTAGTCTGTACTCCTTCCCGTCCACATCGGGAACAGAATAAGCGGAATGGTCCTCGGCATGTAAATCTCGTGTGTCCTGTGGCTCCACATCTCCAACAGATAGTGTTCGCATCCTGTCTGGGTATTGTTTGTGAACGGTTATTTGTCTCGTAGTTAGGGCGAGAATTCGGTCTGATAGTTCTATTGGGTTGTGAATCTGCAATGCCAGCATTTCGGACCGGCTCAGTCACTTTTCTTGTTTTGTTTTCTTTGTCCAGATCTTTTTGGAGTTGTTCGTACTCGTAGGTTTGTTGCACCAAATCGGAAATTGTTTCTACCTGTGTTCTTCGGATATATTGACGATATTCGGCCCGCAAACGTTTATAAATGCAAGTAACTTCTCGTTCGGCTGAAAATCCTCCATGTCGTCGTATCATAGTCTGCATTTCTAGAATAAAATTCCGGGCAGTCTCTTGTTTAGCTTGATACTTGGAACTTATCATCTCTTCTAAATTGTCCCGGTAATCGGACGGATAGAAGAAAGTTTTAAAATCTTGCACAAAGTCATCACAAGTACTCCAGTTATGTTTATAGTTCATATACCACTGGTATGCTTTTCCCTGAAGCACCCCTGGTAAAGTTTTCAGTAACTGTGCATCGGTAATTTCGTATTCGCTCTGCACCTGTTCTAGTCTTTCTAGAAATGATATCGGGTCTGTTTTGCCATCAAACACAATGTTAAGTTTACGTATTTGATTTAGTAGTTCGAAAGCTGATATTCTCGGTACTTCGGGGATTGATATAGTCGGTTCGGAGGGTGCGGATCGTGCTACGGGAGCTCCATTGCGTAGGAACCTTGTGATGCGCCGTCTCATCTCTTCCACTGTGCCTCCGGTTTCTAGATTGAAACGCTTAAGCTCAGCTGTCAATGCTTCTTTATTTAGTTTGTAAATCCATCCTACCCTGGGATCAGTGATTTCCAGGCCAGCTGCAGTTTCTTCGGAGTCAGAAGGCATTTTATGATAAAACTTGCTGAACAGATTTCGGGCTACACCTTCTTTCTGATTCTCACTTCAGATTGTGGGAATTTTTCGCTGAGCGTTTTTTTTATTCAATATCTCGGTGGGTAATTGTCGGATGCAGTCGGAAATAGTCGGAAACGCTTTCCTGGGTCCAATTATGTTGAAAACGACACCCCACTTGACTTCGGGTGCCTTCGGAAATGTTCGGTTAAGTTCGGCTTTTTCGAGAAAATGGCGGATCCACGGTACGGATGCTCTCAGTAACCTTTCTTAAGGGTTAGAGTGGTAATATCTCGATCTCTTTTCCTTTATCTCTCCTCTCACAGTTGTTGATACTATGGTTTCTGTTTTGCTCTTGTCGTTATTCCGGTCCCTGCTCGGGCGCCAAAATTATGTGATGTACTTTCGAGGTTCGGTCGTAGACGCCGAACAAGTACAGTCACAGTCCGGGTTCACTCGGTGGAGAAGTGTTTTCCAAGGTTCGGGAATATTACAAGACTTGGTATAAATAAAACTTTTATTTTCCAAAATAAATTGCAGTCTATAAACACATATAATATTAACAATAATACCCTACCCATATAAATAACAAAAACATCGGGATACCTATTGTCACGAAGGCAATACGGATGTCCTGGCGGTGACAACGCCGAGTGCCGTGGAAAGACCTACTAAGCACTGCCTGGTGTAGGTGTCTGCGTTGCTTTTATACCGAACGGCTGGTAGTGCCGTGTGCAACTTCAGCCGTTGAAACGGCGACTTCGTGGGCCGTGTGCAAAATCGCGGTGCGCCAAACAATTATAATACAGCGGGAGCAAAATGAAATGTGTTCTTTACTAAAATATAAATGAAATCCCGAAAATAAAAAAAAGGTTCATTACACTACCTATTTGGGCATAATCCCGGTACCTGCAACAAAGATGTCTCTCTGCTTAAACCGGGGATTACGTCAGTGATTAAAAATGAAAGAAAGGAATTCTTTCCAGGTAGCTCTAATAAAGGCCGGTACATTTATCTTCATCCTTGCACTAGCACTTCACGTACACGTTCAGCTCAGTTGCTTGCTCGAAACTGGATATCTATGCAGATCTATGGATGAAATGTATAGGGAGAGGGTAGGGGACAGCATGTAAAGTGAGATTAACTTTAAATATGTCTTGTGCTTTGTGGTGTGAAAGAAAGTACAAATTGCAGAAGATTTCCAATACAAAACATCAGTTTTCATGTGTAAGAACAGAACATTTCTAAATACTTAGGTAGCTGTACACAAAAATAAGATATTTCCACTTTTTATTCTAAATTTTTATTGTAAACATGTAATTTTTTTATTTCTAGCTTTCCTAGAAATGAAATTTTACAGGAGTGTCGTGTACGTTATGCTATAGCCGCTGGTATTATCAGGAAAACCGTGTGCTGCTTCAATGTCCAATCTTTTACGTCCACGGTCGACGATTTTATGCTTTCGTCCCGCCTCGAGCAATCGATGACGAAAAGAGCGTGATTCCTAAAGGTGTGATAATCTAGTAAAGATTTCTTCTGCAGCGTATTCGAGTAACGGATAAAATTCGGTGTAGTTGTAGTGAGCTTCAGCGTAGTCGTTCTTTGCAAAATTTAATCGCATTCTCTCGTTAGGGAAGCTCTCGCCGTTTAGCGTTAATCTAATGTTGGTAATATCGATGTTATCAAAGTGTGTAGGACATTCTGTGAATTTGTTTTGTTTGGCCGTCTGGAAACCGACGATGACGTATCTAGGGCTTTCGATCGCAGAAGTAGTCTGAACGGCCCAAATTTCTTTTGTAGCGCCAGGCGTGAGCGCAGGTAGCATATGCAAATCCCATTGTCTATACGGTATCAATATGGGCGTATCGGCTTTGATGGCTTTTAGTAAGCTAAGTTTTATTTCATCGTTAGGTTATAGACGTTTAATTTTAACCTCAATATTTTGAATATCCAGAGTCACTGTGGTTTTATCGGTAGCCACCTTCTCATTAACCAAGAAACAATTGGAATCATTACTGGCTCTTATCAATTTGATACATTGCTTGCTTGAAAGATTGAAAATATGCTTCAACGGGATGAGGAAATTAAAAGTTCCACCGGCGTTTAGAGTTGGTGCATCAGGATAATTCCATCCGGCTATAGATAAGTGTTTGGAATCCTCATCGGAATAACACAAGTATCCGCGAACGGTGCTCACTAGACCAACTTCACGTATACTTTCCAGTTCTTTGGCGTTTATTTCGTATGTGGCTGACGAAAACATAAAGGCCACTGCGTTGTTTACGAACGATACGCCTCCATTACCAACCTTCGTAATCTTCCCGCTGATAAGTATCTGACCGTCGTAAGTAGCATCGAAAACATCGGCTTGATTGATGATGATTTCAATGACGTCGTTGTTTTTGAAGGACTTTACGTATGGGTAATACATTCGCCGTTCCACCTTTTATATGGATTCGTCCATTGAGGAACGGCGAAAAAGATCGAATGTTTGATGCGATGACATTATAACCCAGAGATTTTAGGAACAAGGTGTTCGTTAGAGAAAGGCTTAGTGAATGCAACCTTATCGTGAGATGCTGCTCGCGATACTGACATGCACTTCCATAGCAGCTCCTTTATATGAACATTTGACGGAGAGTTGTCGAAAACTAGCATTATTCAAGTTTCTTAATCTCCAATCGAATGATGATTTCTTCACCTCTGAAATTAACGGGTTCGAAATTCTGGTCCAACACGTCGATTGTAAGCGTGCTTATTTCAGATCTATTTATAGGTAGATAGATGAGGTGATTTGGTTCTTCGTCGATGGCAAATCCTGGGTCGACCCTTACAGGAAACTCGTATATAGTATGTGACGGTATGTCATTGTAGAAGGCTCCCTAAGTAATGTTACAGTCCAGGTGGATGGTGTGTACTTTTATAATATCCACCAGTAAATCCGATTTGTGGAGGTCCTTGGGTTTTAGGAACTTGTTTGAAAATCCCAACGTCCTGCCGAAACCGTGTTCAGGTTCAAAGTCCACCGCGTATTTATCGCTGTATATTTCACACCTTAGAGTGTTATTGTTTGTTGGGTTTTAGCGAAAATATCCGGTCAGCGTTAGGGTCTTTCTCGATCTTTAATTCCTTTCTAATACAATTTTTAATGTCCTGAATCTCGTATGAGCCCTTGTCAAATTTTATAATGACTTCCTTGTTTTTATCGTTGTTCTCGTACAAGTAAAACTTTTGATTGGCTTCTTTGTTGGGTATGCTGTTTTACGAGTAAAAACTAAGAAGAGCCAAGCCATAATTGAACTGTGGATCCAAACTTATGATTGGATTAAAGTTGGATGTTAGCGTGGGTGTATGACTCTTTAGCGCCACTAATGTAGACATGACTGACAAATTTCATCTGGTGCCGTTGCTTTTATAGAGAAACTGTACACATAGATGTCCGCAATTTATTTGATCATAATTTTGATAACGATCTGCGTTATAGGTTATGTTCACGTCGCTGGCTCCCAAATATCGGACTAGTTCCTTAGGCGGTTTCAAATGACCGAAACTGTCAAAGTACTCTACGTCGTTACCGTTTTCCTTATAAGCTACCCCAGTGAGTGCCACTATTCTTATTCAAGTCTAAATGTAAAATGGCACTTTCTCGCAGCCGCGGACCTGTAGATGGTAAAGTGTCTCGCATGAAAACGCCTCGAAAAAATGGAATTCGTAGTCGTTTGGCATATTTAATCAGGTCCCCGTCAGACAGTGGTTTATTGGGTAGCTTTATTGGCAGTTATTTTGTTTTTTCAAAAATAAAAATTTGTACCAGGCGTCTTATCAGGTCGATCGAATTACTTATGGTAGAATTATGGATGAGGGTAAGTTGTTAGTTGGTTACGATTATTGTATTGTATTCGATGCCATTGAGCTGCGCCGATGTTTTAAATGTAGTGGATTTCACCATTTTGCAGACAAGTGTAAGTCTAAAGAGTATATTTGTCCACGTTGTGCCCAAAACCATCCACTGAAGGAATGTAAGTCTGAAGTTCTCTGCTGTGCTGACTGTTATAACTTAAAAAAAAGAAAAGACGCTAAATATTCTGGTATTGATATACATCATGCAGTCTGGGATAGTCAGTGTGTAGTTTACCAACAAACTTNCAGACATGGTTCGTTGCTGCCGAATTCGTTTAGATGTGTCGTATGTGGCCCCAGTGGTTGCGGGAAGACCAACGTAATATTATCACTTCTATTTCATCCGAATGGGGCTAAATTTGAAAACGTCTACGTCTACTCAAAGTCCCTATACCAGCCTAAATATCAGCTGTTGCGAGACGTCTTGAGTAAAGTGAAAGAAATTGGGGCTAGTGACGAAATAATTAGTCCAACAGACGCTCGGTACAATTCCATATTCATATTTGATGATGTGGCGTGTTATAAACAGGAAAAGATACGTGAATACTACTCCATGTGTAGACACGAGAATATCGACGCGGCCTACCTATGTCAGACATATTCCAAGATACCGAAACAACTTATTCGAGATAATTGCAACTTAATAGTTCTTTTCAAGCAAGATGAAGTAAATCTGAAACATGTTTACGAGGAACACGTGTCCCCCGACATGACTTTCGATCAATTTAAGAAATGCTGCTCAGAATGTTGGGTTGATAAATACGGAACCATGGTTATTGTGAAGGATTTCAACCTACAAGATGGTCGATATCATAAAGGATTCGATAAATATATAAGGATGTAACTAACGAACGCTATCATTAATCGCAATGAATCCAACGGCTGAAGACGTTATCACCAAGACGGCGCGAAAGAAAAAAATCAACGAGCTCGCAAAATCAATCAATCGAAAGTACTTGGCTTTAAAGCTAGGTAAAACGGAGGATGAGGCGCTGCAAAAACTCTTTAAACCAATTTCTACACCGTTAAAAGAAATAGCAAGCACATCACACAAGTTGAACGAAAAAATTGTCAAGTTCCCCATCATTAAGAAAGAGGAGAAAAAAGAAAATGTAGAAGAAGAAGAAGAAAAGCCGTCTACATTCAACCAAACAGCCTTTTTACCGTTGGAAGGCGTAGCATCGTCATCTAGACTTGATGATCATGATGACGATGCATGATAGAACATTTGAAGAGGAGCAAGAAACACGATTGGAAGATTTAACTCAAGAAGCATTGGGCTGATAGCGAAATAATTAATAAGAATTATGGACCAGTGTACGATTCCTCAACGTCATCGTGGCTACTCGGTCGAAAACTGATCGATTTTGACATTCGTACCGGTAATATAGTAATCGATGGTCAGCAATTTAAACGAACACCGGGGTTGTATCAATTGATTCTCTATCATGACCCGTCTTTCAATCAAGAGGATAAACAATCTTATAAAAATATTCTTCAAATGACTGGTGCTCACAAAGACGCGTAGGACGCTTAAAAGGCTCCAGTTCGTTAAAGTATAGAGAAATTATTAGACCGCTATTTATTAAGACGACACAACGTAAAACTACTGGTAGAGGCTTATTGTCTCACATCAATAAGTTAACTTACAATACAAAGCCGATGGAATATATTTACTGGGATGATCCCAACGAACTTGTTGAACGTTTAAGGCTGCTAGTAGCATCTAAAAACGCTGGAAATACGTCACATGACAACGAAATTTCAGCAATTATCGAGGAGTTAAAGGAGGGTAGAATAATATCTTAAGTCGTTACATCGTCACGCGAAACTGGATAACCGTCACACGAAAAAGGATAACCGTCACGTTTTACGTCACGTCGTCACGTTTTACGTCACGTTTTACGTCACGTCGTCACGTTTTACGTCACGTTTTACGTCACGTCGTCACGTTTTACGTCACGTTTTACGTCACGTCGTCACGTTTTACGTCACGTTTTACGTCACGTCGTCACGTTTTACGTCACGTTTTACGTCACGTCGTCACGTTTTACGTCACGTTTTACGTGACGTCGTCACGTTTTACGTCACGTTTACGTCACGTTTTACGTCACGTTTTACGTCACGTTTTACGTCACGTCGTCACGCATATCCTACTTAGATCAAATACTATAAAGTTGTTTACCGAACGATTTTTCATCATTCTACACGATGAGTCTCGATAAATTCGGACGTAGCTCACATCGTCATCGCGATTTCAACGAGCGTCATATACCCCATGCAATTGGGTTTTCGTTTACTCCCGATGGAAATATTGACCTTCGTAACTTGAGAATATGTAATGTGAGTTCGCCTCTTGAAGATAATGACGTAGTTAATAAAAAAACATTATCAGAAATCGTTAATGATGAGATGTTGAAACTACACAAAGAAATAATTAAAGTATTTGACAATAAATTAAATTTGTTAAGTAATTCTTTAAAAAATGAAGTTGACGACTTGGAGAAAAAAATTGTACACACTGTTGCTGTAAAATTACAAAAAGATGTTACAAAATTGCAAAATGACATTCAAGCGGAACTTGGTAAATATAAAGAATACATTATGAAGAAATTTAAAGACATCGAGAAGAAGTATAGTGCTCTGGAAGAACGTATGCATATAGTAGAGAACCAGATGACCCTTTCATATGGAAAACTTATCGTCGCATCACATCATGGATCCTCTTTAAATAACCCATAAATAATGCAGACTATCTTAGTGCTAATCGATTAGTAGAGATATGAAGACGCATTCAAAGGAAAAGATTCAACTTGTTAATGAATTACATAAGCCTATGAGAAAAAACTATGCTCGCAGACGTACGATTATCAAAGGGCTTGATGACCTGTGGCAAATGGACTTGGCTGATATGCGTCAGTACGCCCACTATAACAAAAATTTTAAAATGATTATGGTCGTCATAGACTTTCTCAAAGTTCCTGTGGACTAGACCTTTAAAAACAAAGACTGGTGAAGAGATAACCACTGCCTTTGCTGACATTTTAACTCACAGCAAAGGTAGAATCTGTATAAATCTACAAACGGATCAGGGTACGGTATTCTTCAACCAATAATTCCAGCACTTCCTCAAGAAACATGATATTAATCATTACAATACGTACAGCGTGAAAAAAGCCGTCATTGCCGAACGTGTGATAAGAACTTTGTAATCAAAGCTGTACAATTACTTTAGCCTAAACGGTACCTATAAATGGATAGATGTTTTACCGGAAATTACGAAATCCTACAACAAAACCCGACATCGCACCACGGGATACAAGCCGTCTCAAGTAAATAAGTCCAACGAAGAGAGAATTTTAAAGTCTGGCTACAATCATATTAAGATAAGCGGACCGCAAAAATTCAAAGTGGGTGACGCATCAGCAAAAATAAACACGTCTTTGACAAGGGTTACACGCCTAATTGGACGACCGAACTATTTAAAATTACGTCGGTTAAAATAACGAATCCAGCGACATACCTCTTGGAAGATATGCAGGGAAATCCTTTAAAAGGTGCCTTCTATACTGAAGAGCTACAGAAAACCGCCAGCCCCGACGTCTATCTCGTAGAAAAGGTACTAAGGAGAAAAGGAGGGAAAGTTTTCGTGAAGTGGTTGGGACTTGATAAGAAACATAACAGCTGGATCGAGAACACCAACGTCATTTAGTTTGAGCTAGTTCGTCGAGCGAGCAGGTTGTATGCAAAATGAGTGGTTTCCACTAATTTAAGTGATGAAGAAAATTACGATTATAGTAAAGCCCTCGATAATATTCTGGCTAAATATGAAGAAGCTGCACAATGGGAGCAGATTTACTTGCTTAATAATGTTTTCCCACTAATATCAAATGTCGACATTCAAATACAGTGTGGATTAAGTCCAGCTAGATCCTTAAGTCCTGCAATAATTATAAGGAATGGTAATGGCAATAAATTATCATTGTCTACCTACGAATGGCAAACTCTCTTGGAGCTACTGGAACGTTTGAAAAAAGATTTCTTCCAAACACCCCTGCTAGGTTGGCCTGATGAGTATGCACCTGTGACTCATCGTTGTGGAGATTACATGACAGTTACCCAAGTAGTCTGTGAAAATATGAAAATGGTGCAGATCATAAAATACAACATGTGCATCGATCTTTTCCTTCAAGATGTTGAAGAACTGTTAAAACTGGATACTTGTGTGCTGTCGCATAGAATAAATATGTTAGATTCTTTAGACTTTTGTCATTACTATCATAATGTATTAGATCTTGTAGCTAGTTGGATAAAAGCAAATCAAATTACTTTAAATATAAATGAAATTATAAGTTCTTTTTGTGATGTATCTAATGATAGCATATTAAGTAATGCCCTTCGTGAATATATTTACTTTTATCAAACTAATGTACTGTATGATATAAGTAATAAATATATATGCTAATTAACATATATTCGATTTTATTTTTTCCTCTATTCCAGTTTCAATAATATAATAGAAATTTAACTTTAGTAAAATTACACAAGTATACTCTTGTTCACAGTTAAAACAAATAAGACTCATATATAAAATAAAAAGTTTATTTCATTTATAATGTATTAAATATATTACAGTTAATTACAACATACTATCTATTGAATAGTGCCCCCAAGGTAATGTGTCATGGCTATCGTTTAATAAAAAACGTTTATCATCAGCTGCACTTAGAGCTAGTTTTGTTTGCTCTACTGAGAAAACGTTATGTAAAGTTGACTGAATGGTTCTCTGTTTGCGATAGAGTTCAGTTTTATTATCTAAACAGTTTTTGTAGTCGTCAAATGTGATGGAATTTTTAACTATATTCTTTTTAACTCCTTTAGATTTTTTAATAGTAGATTTGCCGTCTATTAAGATGCTGTACATTTTAGAACGGAGCCCAACAAAATGCGTCATTATTGCCCCACAGCATTCATCCTTCATTAAGCCTGGTACTTTTTTATTAACTAAAGGTATATTATATTTATTATTAGGCTCATAATCTGAAGTATCAAATTTGTCTAAATTTTGAATTAAAAGATCGTAAACGTTATCGCAGGTTACTTGATATATGAGACTGTCGGTGTCTGTATAAAGCAATTTGCACTCATCACCTAATTTTGATAACATGAAATTGTAGTGGAAGTCGTACACACAAGTTTTTGAAATGTCCAAAATACACATGCCAACATATAGGGGCTTGTTGAAGCAAATTTCCGATTTGTTTAATTCAATTGCTACTAGGTCTTCACCAAAAATTTTGCTACTATGGAAATTTGGGCTAGCTATAAAATGTTTTGCACCCCACTGCCCATCCCAATGATTCTTTAACTTGATAATGCGATGCTTTCTTATGTTCTCCATCGTCTTACCGAAAATAGCGTTTATTAATAGTTTATATAAATTTTTTTCAAACTCGTTGGTAGACTGGGCGCGGAGTTTGGTGTTTAACTCGATGTAGGCCTTCAACCAGTCGGCTTGCTTAAATTTCAATACGCGATGAATTTTGATGAGCTTAACCCCAAGAGATAAAGCCTGCTTTAAATTACGATAATGAATTATATAGCGTGATTTTGGATACAAGGTTGTCATAAGTTTCGGTAATTTTGAATTTGGAGGTGTGAGGTGTTCAGGGCATAGAGGTAAATCTTTATGCTCATCGTGTAGATGTTCAGGATATTCCAAGTCAACTTCTAGGATGTATCCTTCAGATGACGTGTCAGATACCATCGTTACGTCGATGTTGGGATCTACCCACTCGAACCCACCATATGGAAGGTATTGACTCATAGCCCAACCGTAAAGGTTATTTACATCAAAGTACATTAAATACTTTGATGGCTTTGAGTAGTCATAAGAAGACATAAACTTGTTGTTTGCTTCAGCATAGCGGTTACAGCATTGACTAACGCCGCCTCTGATGCCGCGATCCATAAACAGCAACATATCCACGTCTTTTAAATAATCCAGCTCGATTTTAGTATATTTTAACATACAGTCCCACGTATATCCGGGGAGTGTATAGTAATTAGCTGGGTCCAGTTGATAAATATTCAAACATTTTTGTCTAAAATTTTCAAAGACATCTGCCAAAAGTAAAATGTCCGTTTTCATATATAAATCAGAATATTGTCCTAAAGTTGATATATTAAATTTAGCCCAGACCCTCTTAGCATGTTCATAATCATCATTGGATATGTTACTATCGTTTAATTTATTATAAAACTTATCAATGCCGGGCAGTTCTGTTTCGTTTAATTTCTCCTCACAGTCTATATAGTCATAAGGAAATACTCCTTTTCTCGTAAGTAAAGTAAATGTTTCCGCATCTAACATGTTAAATTCTTTACATAAATTTTGAAGCTCGTTTGGCTTTAAATATGATGATAGAGTATCTAGTGATGATGCCATAAACCTAAAGGAGTCGATAAAACGAAACTTTACCGGGGAATCTGATGTTGACTTTGTAAAAGAAATATATTTTTCCTTATTGATGGGAAGCAAAGTAATATTGCCGGTTTTTGCTAAGTCTCTAATCAAAAAATGTGAATCATATCCGGTCAGATTATGAAATACTATAGGTATGGTGAAAGAATTTTTATAATTTAGATTGCAGCTTTCGTGTGCAGGCCCCCGGTAGGTTCCAGTAAAATGACAGTGGTCTCTTACTTTTTTGGTGCCTGCTTCAAATGGCTTCTCACAAATGTGACAGTGTGTTGCAGAAAGAAACTGTAATGACTGTTCCTGTGAAATATTCATGGGTACTACAGTTTTCAATTTATCATCAATAACTTTTGCCATGTTTTCAAGTTGCTCAGTAAACCATTCGATGCAGCCGAGGCCCCTATTGCTAGCGTAAAACGATAAAGAATCATCATACGAACACTTGAAATAAAAACCTGCACTAATTGCGGTATGCTTTTGATATTTTTTGGTTGACGTATGCCGTTGCTGATCGGTGAAAGGTTCTAACATGGACTCAAAATCACAATATAAAATGAAAGGTACCTTTTCCTTGTATCTGTGGTTTTTGAAAGATAGAGATTTCTCCTCCGGAAAGGTAATCTTACATTTATTAATTTTAGAGCAATCTTCAGTGTGACTATCTAATGCAGTTTCAGTACTAAAATAATTTAAGCAAATATCACAAATATATTTAGCATTCTTGTGTTTATTTAATTGAGAAGAAACTAACCTAGATAAATTTTTTATCCAACAAAAATGATACTTAATTTCTACGTCTTCGCTGCTACTTTCCTCCTTACGTTCATCGAAATAAACATTTTGAACTATTAACAGGTTAACGTGACGTATGCGCTTATTTGTGGTTAACCGGACAGGTTCTACATTAAATTTTTTCTTCCCGGATAACTTTAATTGATAAACATTAACAGATATGTCGTTGTTTTTTTCAAATTTAGTAATCTGCGAAAGTTGCATCGGAAAATCAATTCCATCTAAATTCAGAACAGTTGAAGGATGAGGGTATGATGATGTTCTATCTACATGGTTATCAACTGGATAAAGTGCCGAAACAATAGACCAAGCGAAGCAGGCGTCATCACCATAATTTTTAACATTAACACAAGCATGTTTCTTTGCAATTACCTCGGGGAGTTTGATAAAAGACGAGACCCCGTGACCCATTTCAAATTTATTAATATTTATTTCTAAACTAATAATTTTATTTAAAGCCCACCCACTATCTTTTTCCTGGAACTCTTCCAGTTTGTTGTTAATCTTATCAGCTACGTGCTCCTGAAACCAGACATTAAGATCTGTTCCTGCATCAATGCCTGCATTTTTTGTATTGAAATATTTAAATTCTGAAATTGTTTCGTTTGAATTAGGTTTGGCTTTAATAAATTCTCCACAGAAAGTAGCGTTAACCTTTATGGTTGGATGAGTTTTCAGAATTCTCAATATTCTGTTCTTAAACAAGAAAAACGCGTCATTTAAGAATGCTTTAATGTCTTTATGTTTTAAATTTATAATCAAACCAGATCGTATGCGGCTCGAAAATGCAGAATTTACATCCACCCAGCGTACTCGACGACTACGCTTATCTCTATGCCCCGCCCCTTCATGTTCCGAATTTGATTTTAATAAAATTTTGATTCGTTTTAAGTGACCGATATTAGTTTCCAGTTTACGCTTAGTTCCAACTGAATCAAAACTTTTGCTGGCTTTAAGAAGTAGCCGTATTTGACGGTTTATTAACTTTGTAAAATTTTGAATGCCGTGTGTACCACCTTCACGTACAAGTTCTAAAACCTGCGTAAGTTTGATAACAAAATTATCGGCTTCCTGAACAAGAGGCTCCATAATTTTCAATTAAATATAAAATAAAAAAATTGCAACTAATGTAAAACGCTTTCTGTTAGAAACACGACACATCAAATAAAAAATATTGGGGGCACTTACAGTTTTTTAATTCTTCCATGCAGGTCCTGGTTGTTGATGTTCTTGTGGCAGCTCCACAACCTCAAAGTTTATAGCCGGGTGCGGCTGATTGCACTGTACTAGACCCCTAAACACTAATCCGTACTTTCTAGGCACAAAGTGTTCCAAATTCGCCTCGATTGCCGGCAAAGACCTCCTTGGCAAAAATACTGCGTTCTCACCCAAGTCGACAAGAACCGTCTTCCCAAACCGGGTGCTAACTATTTTTATCCCACAAATCGGTATGGGCTGGTCCACAGGAAGATCCTGTAGATTAATTACTGGATTCCTGCGGATGGAGGAAACCTCATTAATTTGACTTAGATTCATACTACAACAATAGAAAAATCAAGTGTAAAAGAGCGAAAAAAATAAAAAATAAATAAAGGATGTGTTTAGTAAATAATTGACTATTTCAAAAACAAATAACTTACTTGTATTTTGTAAAGGGACACTAGAGATAATAACTTGAACAAGCTGTTGCTGTAGACGGTGTAAGGACACAAACGCACAAACTACTGAAGAACTAGCTGGAGACAAATTGCTTCTGCAATCTATCGATGTAGACTGGTAAATGATAACTTTATTCCACTGTGTATATATATCATTAGTCCGTGACTCTTATTACATCCGGCCACGTTCGTTATTCTTATCGCATGCTGTCTAGACGCTACGTGGCCACAATTTTTGCTAACACTACAACTATAAAGGAAATAATATATCAGGTTACAGTTTATATTAAAAAGCAAGTCTGATCCTGTAGAAAACAGGTCTGAACCAGTAGAAAACAAGTCTGGACCTGCATAAAACATGTCTGAACCTATAGGAAACAGGTCTGAACCAGTAGAGAACAAGTCTTAAATTGAGGTGACCTTGACCCTAGGTGACCTTGACCTAAGACGACCAGAGGTAGATGACCTTGACTAGACCTTGCCGCGACCTTGACCCCAGACGACCAGTGGTCGATGACCTTGACATGACCTTCGCCCCAGACGACCAGATGTCGATGACCTTGACATAACATTGACGCGACCTTGCCCCCAGACGACCAGGGGCCATGACCTCGGCATGGCCTTGAGCCCAGACGACCAAGGGTCGATGACCTTGACGTGACTTTGGTCTAGAATGATGCAATACCGGATAAGAATGATGCAATGTTGTCAAAGGAAATAATATATCAGGTTAAAGTTTATGCTAGCGTGGCAGTATTAAAGGAAATAATATATCAGGTTACAGTTTATGCTAGCGTGGCAGTATTAAAGGAAATAATATATCAGGTTACAGTTTATGCTAAAAGACAGGTCTGAACTTGTAGAAACTTGATATCGAATGCTGCAATACCAGATAAGAATGACGCAATGCTGTTTGGAGGTCATTGATCTGCCCTTATTATGATTGAATTTTAAATTTACCACCAACTGGCCATGTGACGTTACTTCCATGCCACCATGATACTTCTTATATGACGATACTTCCATGCTGCCATGACACTTCTTGTATGACGTCACTTCCATGCCGCCATGACACTTCTCGTATGACGATACTTCCATGCAGCCATGACACTTCTTGTATGACGTCACTTCCATGCCGCCATGACACTTCTTGCATGCCAACACCCACGCATCTCTTGCACAACGACAATGCCCACAAGAAGCCGCTGAAGGAGCGATGGACACTGGCCATGTGACTTTGACCCTAGGTGACCTTGACCATAGGTGACCTTGACAAGACCTTGACCTTAGGTGACCTTGGCACGACCTTGACCCCAGGTGACCTTGGGATAACCTTGACCTCAGGTGACCTTGACCTCAGACGACCTTGTCCTCAGGTGACCTTGACATGACCTTGACCCCAGGTGACCTTGGGGTGACCTTGGCCCCATGTGACCTTGCCACGTCACTTCCTGGTCCAGAACCGGCCTATTATATCTACTTGAAAAAAAACCTATTTGATTGTTGTTGAAAAATTTAGTATATGTAACTTATCGATGTCGATCAGCTTACGGCATTTATCTATATTTTTATAGATAAATTGAAACTGTTTATTTTTCACTCATCTTCTTCACTATCAGAAGTTTCAAGCATTTCTTCAGAAGACTCTTCATCACTGGAATGTTCGGGATCTTCGTTGAGAAGGTCTTCGTTGCTATCTGAAAAATGTAACAGTAATATTTAAATAACATATAAAAATAATTCGAGAACATATATTTTCTTTAAAAAGCAATAGCCCCAATGGATTTACAAGAACTTATTATAAATTAGTGTTACATTATTTACCATTGATATTATTGGTCTCTTTGTCCAATTTTAGATCGTCTATTGTCGTTGGCAGCTGGTCTCCTTCAAACCAGTTGAAAACTGATTTATTTTGAACTTCTTTCACCTGTTCCGACGGTCAGCTGTACTAATTACCATCAATGAGCCAGCTGACTAGCTTTAATCGACTAACACAGCATCAAATGCCTTATACTTGAGTTTGGTCCATTTAACGATTACAAAATTTTTTGAATTTCCATACGCGTGGGAGGGTAGGTTGGTATCCACCATTACCGTTCTAGGAGTTTCATATCATTGCCTGACCTTAGTCGGGGTAAAAACTGTCATGTAAACTCAATTTTTTATCTAGAAAATAACTCAACGGTTTTGCAGCTGGCTCTCGGACTATTTGTGTCGAGAATACAGTATGATTTTTCTGATAGAACAGTAGTAGAGCGAAATGAGGGAACGTTCCCCAGGGAGCATTCTATTCTCTCACCGTCAAGAAACGAGCTCCAGATGTTGGCTGGATGACACGTCTAATGTTGTCAGAGTAATTTAAATGTCATCAAAATAAAAAAAAAACATTTTTTCCACAATGTATTATTCCTATTTTAGAAAAGACATTGCAGTAAAAAGATGACAACTGTGATACAAATATTGTGTTACCCTAGTAATAATCTTCAAGGTGGACATGAGGCGATATCTGTTCGCAACCGGCGTAAGCCACACTCGTGGGTGCTCTATGCGGCGAGACCTGCAAACTGGTGGCAGGGATCTGTTATACCGGCATTTAGCTTGTGATTGGCTGGACCAAGCGATCTACGAGGCGCGGATGGTGGAGGGATCATTCGTGGCGACATATACAAGCTGTCGATCACGGGGAAGGTGGTGGAGGAAAATTATTAAAAACGTGAGCGAGTAATCTCAGTGTAATAATTCAGAAGTGCGATTATCCACGTGCTGTGTTGTGGCGGTGATTAAGTGTTAGTGTGGCATTTTTCAAGCGTGATTTGAGAGTGAATTGAGTGGTGTTAGTCAGGCGTGTGCGACAAAGAAAATGGCGGCACCCGCTGAAAAAGACGGCGGTGCCATGTCAGTGGGCGAGAGTGATGCGGAATTAGATTTCGAGGCGGAGGAGCTGAAACAGGTGAGCCAGAAAGAAACAGAGGCGATAATTTTGCGAGTTTTCGAAACTCAACTGGCGGGGCGAATATCGCAGATAATTGAGCGACAGGCGACTCAAGCGATTGAGAGGGCGGTTCTACAAACGGCGAGTAGTAGTTCCAATGGCGTAGTGTCACCTGCAGGCGGCTGCGTGACTACCAGTGGCGGAGTAGAGAAGGATACAAGGGGAACAGAGGCGAGTTAAAGGCGATTTGAAAGCGGCTTCTGCAATGTTGGAGGAATTCGACCCGGAGGACCGTGACTCTAATATTGATAGATGGTTGTCCATGATAGATCAGTTGGGCGAGGTGCATGGATGGTCTGAATATGAGAAAAGTTACTTCATGCAGGCGAGAACATGGTTTAACAGGCGAGATGATTTTTAGCTTAGCTGGGCGGAGTGGAAGGTGAGCTTGAAGAGAGCGTTTCCCAGGCAACATGATTTTGCTGTATGTCTGGAGGAACTTGTGGAAAGGCGCAAAGTGGCGGACGAGACCATGACCCGATACTTTCATGCAAAATTTGCGTTGTGTGGACGTGTTGGTATCGAAGGTGAAAAGGCAGTGGCGTGTATAATAAGGGGATTGCCGGAAGAACTTCGAGCAAATGCTTATGCGTGTAGGGGCGACACACCTGAGGCGTTGTACACGCAGTTTCTCGCGGGTTTACAAAATTATAGGTTTCCTAGGGCGACAGGAACCATTAGGAAGGGCGAGTCCTACTCTTCAGTGGCGAAGGCGAGGCGTTCAAGTCCAGGGGCGACGGAGAGTAGGAGACCGGCGACAGGAAATGCCAGGCCGTTGCGGTGCTACAGCTGCCAAGAATATGGGAACCATATGAGTAGGGACTGCCCGAAGCCTAGGCGGGAGAGATGCAGTTACTGTGGAAATGAAGGCCACTTCTTCCAGAGGTGTCCCAAGAGGCGAAAACATGGCTATCAAGACAGCAGCGGCGAGAAGGGCGACGCTCCGGTGAAAGTCAGCTTGATAAGTCCAATTTTTGATAATACTTACAAGAAATGGGCGACAATTAATGGCGTACAAATCAAGGCATATATTGACACTGGATGCCAACATAACTTACTGGCGGATCCGTGCGCTGACCGCCTGGGACTAGACGTGACGCGGGAGTCCACATTCTTGGAAGGTTTTGGCGGTAGTTTAGGCGCAGCCCAAGGGTGGACCATCTGCAGGTGGATTATGTGCACTGTAGAATTCCACATATCGATACAAATCAACACCATTGGTATTCTGTGCCTTCTTTCTACACCGCTCTGCCCTTTCCCCGCCTTAGAGCGTAACTAGTGACAGTGGCGATACGTAAAGACATGTCGATTAATAGGAGAGGGAATTAAATAAAACAAAGAGAGACAATGAATAATGAAGAAATATTCCATAAATGGCATAAATACAAATATTCTGTGATCTATGTTTTCTGTTTTGTGGTTTGTCATGGTTTTTATCTGTCACAATAACAAATACCTAAATAAGTTTAAAAAAGGGCAAAATTTATTAAAACATATTTAACATTAAATTAAAAATCAAGGAACTTCAATGTGGAAAAATGAGTCACGCCTAGTCACTGGGAAGCATTTCTCGACATTGCAGAAAAGAATCCGATGTTAATAACCAGGGAGACTAGATAAGGAGCACGAACTCATACGGGAAAATTGAGAAAATTTGCCCAAGAAATGGCAGAAGTTGGGTTGGCGCTAGTGTTCCATATGTCCCAAATGAATGTAACTTAATAAATACGAGTGAAGTAAGCAAATAACGAATTTTATTTTATTTATATTGAGTTTTGAGTTTAGTAGATAGATATATCGGCGACGTATACTAACTTAAAAACTAGAAGTCAAGTCAATAATTATTACAATTTGTTTTTATAAATGGTAAATAAAAAGTTTCGAAAATAATTTAAATATGGTAATAGTATGTGAAGTGAATGACTGTCAACAGATTTAAAATAAAACAGTACGTTTGTGATCTGCATTTTCAATCTAATGATGTCCAGCAGTTCTATATTACAACTTGACCGAATAGTGGGTTAATATTATGGCAAAAGGTCGAATAATTCGGAAGTTGGAAGCAGCTTCTTTGATTCTTAATACGGTAGAGAAATTTTTAAATAGAAAGATTTCATAAGTGAAAATATTGTATAATTGAATGATGCATTGTTTCTTTATATATTTTGCAGCAGCATCAACAGCAAGAGCATCCGCTACACCAGCAACAACAGGTGCAGCAGCTACAACAAGAGCAACAGTTACAACAACAACAACAACAACAACAACAACAACAACAAGAACAGCAAGTAAATCAAGAGCAATTAAGTTACGATGAGATTATACTAGAAAGTGAGCATCCTGTCCTGTATAATCTAATAAAAGAAAAGTTCTGTTGACGTGTGATGAGGTCTCGACAAAGCAACTATGAATATGTTCACATAATATTGACAATAGCAACAAAGTATACTTTATTTATTTCTACATATTCTTGTAATTTATATTACGTGCATAAATAATTAAATTCGTATCTTTCATATAATTCTTGCTGGTGACATCGCTATTATCATTACTGAATTGAATAAATCATTTCCAATTAGTTGCTGTTTCTTTCCTGTTAGTAAAAAACTGATTGAAATTCAGATATCATATAAAATTTAAAGAGAGGATACGTGTAGTAATTGATGCTGATCGATCTGTATTGGTAATTGACTACTTTTACTAAATATTTAAACATGGAAATCAATTGCTTCATGAACAAAATGAAATTTTAAGAAGATAGACTGACACGTATTACTTATTTTTAAGTTGTTTTATTTGTAATATATATTTACTTTGTTACTTGTTTGTTATGAATAAATATTTATTTTATTTTAATTAGGCACAAATAATTTCGTTTTTTTTATTCAATTAATAAAACATTGAAATCTTTGGTAGATAAACATTTTATTTTTACAAAATATATAACAAAAATATAGAACATTGCTAAAATATTTCTTTATAATACCTTATTAATTTTGGTCTATACTCTACCTTGGAATAAGTCATGGAACCATGTTACGTTCGAATTAAATCAACAATTTTACGAAAGTAGAATTAAATTTTACAGCAATTTTAAAATATATACCCAGAAAACTAATCGATTTTAAACAGTTATAAAATATTTAGATTACCTATTTTTTGTGACCTTTATAATGGAGTACCTATATTTTGTTAAAATTTTGGTATCAATTGGTTGTCATGTTGTTTTAAGCTTCTTGACATTTTGAGAAGAGAGCGATATGACTCTCGAAGCATTGAGAAGTCTAAACCGACAACATGGCAATCAGCTTAGAAATTGTCCAACCATAATTTATCGACTTTCCATAGTCAGTTTTCAGTTACACTATAATAATATAGTATATTATTGGTTATTCAAAAAAATATGGATTGTGATATACTCTATCTTATATGAATTCCTTTCCCATCAATTATTCCTATAACCTGCTCTGGAAATTCATATTGGGCAAAATATTGTTCGATTACAACTGCCTCATTATCTCGGCCATTCTATAATTTGTGGAGACAAGTTACTTAGCAAGTATGTAACTTTTCTGGTTGTTGTAGAGCTTAAGGCAATGCAAAATTTACCAGAATCATGGGTGAAATAATTAGAAATGGCAAATTTTTCTTCAATTCTGTTAGCTACTTCCCATATGCTAACACGGAAATGTTAAAAAAACTTGGCCACTATATTCAGGTACAGTAATTTCAAAGTAGTTCTTATTTTTTACTCTTTCTGTTTCTTAGAGTAAATCTATTTCATCATCACTCAAGCTGGACAATGCGTCTAATAAGTCATCTGAATCACTGGACTCAAAATCGGACATCTGTAATATTTTAAAAAGTTTATTTAAAACACCGAGTTTTTTTATATTCTATTTTTTATTACCACAAGTAAAAATTCCATATTATTAATACAAGAATTACTATTTTTTTAAAGGCAACTTCCTGTATAAAATGTGACTATTTTTTACTAACATTAAACTAAAATCTTTAACAAAGTAATTATCAAAAACATAAACCTTACTTATAGGTTAATATTAACAAGATCACGTCATAAATTCCTTGAAAACTAGTTTCTTTCTACGAACACCAAATTCTTCTCATAAAGCTAATATTTTTTATTATCTATTTAGTTTAATTACAGTCCGGAATGACATATTTTCATGATTTATATAATTCAAAGTAGCTTACATTATTTATTTTAAAATTTTTAACACATTACAAAAATGACATGATTGATTTATAATTCAAACTGCCGCTTTTTATCTCCCCTCTCTACATATGGGACATATGGAACACTAGCGCCCTCTTATTTTTGTAAGATTTTTGTTTACATGGAGTTCGGGCTCCTTGTATAGTCTCCATGTTAATAACTAATAAATTCAATGGAATCGAAGAAAAGGCTGTAGGCAATAACTTATGGAAGTCAATAGCAATAAAGTTGAATAGTTTAGGATACGGAGAGAAAACAATAAATGAATGGAGACGGGTAAGAAAATTAAACTAATTTTCTTAGTTACATACATAGGTACTTATAGTACCTATATATTCTATATTTAATAAATTTATGTTGATTATTTTACTTTGAATTATACTTTTCAGGCTGTAACAGACTGGAAATCAAAGGTAAAATCTAAAGCTTCAAGAATTAGAAATTCTTTATTGCAGACTGGTGGGGGCAGTTTTGATGCCCCACAATTAACACCATTAGAAGAAAAACTTCTGAGTTTGATGGGAACAAAATGTATTGCTGGTGATGTAGGTGTTCAAGAATTAGGACAAAACATAGTAAGTAGAATTCAGTTTTAAAAAACATACATACACAAATAGAAAGTATACAAAAATATAAGTTTCCTAAGAAGGCTAATTCTTCATTGATGTTCTTTTCCTGTTTGTATAACGAAATTGGTTATTTGTTAATAGAATTACTGATAAGTTTCTGATTTAAGTGTTGCAAAAAGCATGATTATCTTTATTATTGCAGAAATCTCACTCCCAGGCTTCTACACCACAAATAGTTCATGAGATTGAAGTAGTTGATACATCATCTCAGATGGATAAGTCATCAGAAGAAGTAATGGATGATGAAATTACAAACATAGATCATGACTATTCAATAAATAATGGGAAAAGATGTAATAATAACGACCATGCCACCAAAATGAAACGGCAGAAGATTACAAGTATTCCAAGAATTTCAAAAAATTTGGTGGAAATGACATCACAGTCCCTCAAGATTTTGGAATCTATTGACACAAATATATCTCGAATAGCGAACTCATTCCAAGATTTAATAGACATTCTAGGTGCCAAAGCTCTTTAAATTAAATTTAAAATTAATAAAAACCATTACATAATAATTAGTTTCATTCATCAACCTTTTTGAATGTTTAGTGAGTAATCACAATAATCAGTTGTTCAGATAGCAGATATTTAAGTGATTTCGTTAAATCTTTTTTCAAAAAGAAGTCTGTAAATAATTTCTAATGGTTTTCTAAAACACTAATTTGTACAAAAATGAAAAAGAAATAAAAACATTTAAATATCTATATATTAATGTAGTGTAGTGGGATTTATAGAGATGTTAAATCGTAATTCACTAAATATTTAAACTTTATTTGAAAGATAATGAAACTAAACTTTTTACATCTAATATGACACTAATATTTTAAAGCCTACATCTAAATATTTCTGATACTGCATTAATGAACTTACAAATTTTATTTTAACAGAACCTATAGTTTTGATCAGCAAAATATGTTTGTGCAACATTTATTCTCGCTATTTGTCCTTCTCTTGTTACATTTCTATCCACGTTAACATTTTCATAAACTTCCTCAGGTTCACGTGGTGGAAGATCAAAATCTATATCTAAATTAGGGGAATGTGGACTGAGACGGCATAGCGGCTGAGATGGCATAGTCGATGAAACTCAACAATCCGTTGACTAGTGGCTCCACGGGTCCATCACTAATGCAAACTCGTCGCGTCGTCGCGATCTGCCGGCTCCCAGTGCGCGAGAGCGATTGAAGCGGACACCACGTGCGTTTTTGTAAAATTAGCTCTTAAAAAATATTTTCGCATTAAAGAATAACTAAGATTACAAGGTGTTCCATATGAGTTATCAGGTAAGTTTGACTGTATTTTTGAAAGCCAAGTGTGATATTTATACCAATTTTTTAAAAAGTTACGTAGCTTCTAGATTAATGGAAGTGCAATGTTTATTCTCAGAAATGTACTTATAGGGTAAGATGGCATAAGGGTATGCCATCTCACCCATCAGGCCTTAACTAGAGAATCGTAGTCGAGTAATAAATTAGTTTGTTAATTAAGTACTATCTTCTCGACAATTTATGACGTGAAACAGTTTTTAATAACAATAAGCAGCGAAACATTCCCGTTTTTGTTTTAGAATGGCGCCATACATTAGGAAAACGACAAGGCAAGCTTGGGGTGAACAAAATATGAAAGATGCAATTGCAGCGGTTCATAGCAAAAGAATGGGGTGGCATATGGCAGCAAAAGCATACAATGTTCCAGCTACTACACTCCGACGGCGAGCAAAGAAGGAGAATCTTCTAAAGGGTATTTGGGTGGCCATAAATCTACATTTACTAAGGATCTCGAAAAACAAATAATTAAGCACTTACAAGAGCTAGAGGTACTTTTTTTTTGGATGACTACAACGGATTTGAGAAGGCTTGAGTAGATATGCTACCTTCGTTCTACGCCAAAATCCCATGTATTTTCTTATGAAGGTTCATCCTGGTCATTTTTGACGAATTTTACCCCCACTCCTCCTTTCCCCCCCCTCCCCTTCCCCGCTAGCCAATCACAGCGCAGCATTTTTTGCGGGGAAATTCAAAATGTAGTCACCTAGGGCTTTGCCGCACCTAGGGCTTTGCCCCCGCCTATGACTTTGCCCCCTAGGGCCCCCATGCAGG